>NW_026652044.1:0-55163 GCF_029873635.1 Malania oleifera
AAACCCCTAAACCCAAAACCCTAAACCCTATACCATAAACCCTAAACCCTAATCTCTAAGCCCAAACCTTCAATCCTAAACTCTAAACCCTAAACCCTAAACCTAAAACCCTAAGCCTAAACCCTAAACCCTAAACCCTAAGCCCTAAACCCTTAAACCTAAACCCTAAACCCTAAGCCCTAAACCCTTATACCTAATCCTTAAACGCTTACCCCAAAACCCTAAACCTAAGACCCTAAACTCCAACCCTAAACCTAAACCCTAAACCCTAAACCCTATACACTAAACCCTAAACCTTAAACCCTAAACCCTAGACCCTTACTGTAAACCCTAAACCCTAAACCCTAAACCCCAAACCCTAAACCATAAACCCTAAATCCTAAACCATACACACTAAACCCTAAACCCTAAAACCAAAACCCAAACCCTAAATCCTAAAACCTAAACCCAAACCCAAAACCCTAAACCCCAAACCCTAAATCCTAAACCCTAAACCCTCAACCCCTAAACCCTAAACCCCAAACCCTAAACCTCAAACCCTAAACACTAACCCTATACACTAAACCCCAAACCCTATATGCTAAACCCGGAACCTTAAACCCTAAACCCTAAACACTAAACACTGAACCCTTAACCTAAAACCCTAAACCCTAAGTGCTAACCATACACCCTAAACACTAAACCCTAAACCCTAAACCCTAAACCCTAAACCCTAAACCCAAAACACTAAACCCCAAACCCCCAAACCCTAAACCATACACCCTAGACCCTAAGCCCTAAACTCTAAAACCTAAACCCTACACCATAAACCCTAAACCATAAACCTTAAACCCTAAGCCCTAAACCCTAAACCCAAAACCCTAAATCATAAACCCTAAACCCTAAACCCTATACCCTATACACTAAACAAAAAACCCTAAACCCTAAGTCCTAAACCCTAACCCTAAACCCTAAAACCTAAACCCTAAACCCTAAACCCTAAAACCTAAACCCTAAACCCAAACACTAAACCCCAAACACTAAACCCAAAATCCCTAAACCCTAAACCCTACACCCTAAACCCTAAACGCAAAGCCCTAACCTTAAACCCTAAACTCTAAACAATAAACCTTAAACCCTAAACCCTAAACCCTAAAACCAAAACTCTAAACCCTAAACCCTAAACACTAAACCCCAAACCCCTAAACCCTAAACCCTGCACCCTAGACCCTAAACCGTAAACCCTAAGCTCTAAACCTAAACGCTAAACCCCAAGCCCTAACCTTAAACCCTAAACCCTAAACCCTAAACCCTAAACCCTAATCCCTAACCGTAAACCCTAAACCCAAAACCCTAAACGTTAAGCCCTAAAACCTAAACCCTAAACCTTAAACCTAAAACCCTAAACCCTAAATCCTAAACCGCTAAATAATTTAACGCTAAACCCTAAACCCTAAACCGTATAAACTAAACCAAAAACCCTAAGCCCTAAATCTAAATCATAAAAGCTAACCCCTAAACCCTAAACCCTAAAAACTAAACCCTAAACCCTAAAACCTAGACGCTAAACCCTAAACCCTAAAACCTAAACTCTAAACCCTAAACCCTAAACCCCAAACCCTAAACACTAAACCCCAAACCCCTTAACCCTAAACACTAAGCCCTAACCCTAAACCCTAAGCCCTTACACTAAACCCTAAACCCTAAATCCTAAACCCCAAAACCGTAAACCTTTAACCCGAAACCCTAAACCCTAACACAAAACCCAAAACCCAAAACCCTAAACCCTAAACCCTAAACACTAAACCCTATACCTTAACACTAAACCCTAAACCCTAAACCCTAAACACTAAACCCAAAGCCTTAACACTAAACCCTAAACCCTAAACCCTAAACCCTAATCCCTAAGCCCTAAACCCTAAAACCTAAACACTAAACCCTAAGCCCTAAACCCTAAACCCAAAACCATAAACACTAAACCCCAAACCCAAAAACCTATACCCTAAACCCTAAACCCTAAACCCTAACACTAAACCCTAAACCCTAAACCCTAAACCCTAAACCCTAAACCCGAAACCCTAAACCCTAGGCCTAAACCACAAACGCTAAACCCTAAACCCTAAACCCCTAAACACTAAACCCTAAGCCCTAACACTAAACCCTAAACCCTAAACCCTAAGCCCTAAACCCTAAAACCTAAAAACTAAACCCTAAGCCCTAAACCCTAAACCCTAAACCCTAAACCCTAATCCCCAACCCTAAACCCTAAACCCTAAACCCTAAACCCTAACCCAAAACCCCCAAAATCCAAAACCCTAGTCCCTAACCCTAAATCCTAAAACCTAAACCCTAAAACATAAAACCCTAACCCCTAAACCCTAAACACTTAACCCGAAACCCAAAAACCCCAAACCCAAAATCCAAGACTCTAACCATAAACACTAAACCCTAACCCCAAAACACTACACACTAAACCCTAAACCCCAAACCCGAAACCCTAAATCCAAAACCCTAAACCCTAAAACCTAACCCCTAAAAACTAAACTCTAAACCATAAACCCTGAACCCTAAACCCAAAGCCTAAGCCCTAATCCCTAAACCCTAAACCGTTGACCCTAAACGCTGAACCCAAAACCCTAAAACCTAAACCCTAAACCCTAAACCCTAAACCTCAAACCCTAAATCCTAAAACCCTAAATTATAAACCCTAAACCCTAGGTCTAAACCACAAATGCTAAACCCTAAACCCTAAACCCCTAAACACTAAACCCTAAGCCCTAACACTAAACCCTAAACCCTAAACCCTAAACCCTAAGCCCTAAGCCCTAAACCCTAAAACCTAAACACTAAACCCTAAGCCCTAAACCCTAAACCCTAAACCCTAAACCCTAATCCCTAAGCCCTAAACATTAAAACCTAAACACTAAACCCTAAACCCTAAACCCTAAACCCTAAACCATAAACACTAAACCCCAAACCCAAAAACCTATACCCTAAACCCTAAACCCTAAACCCTAAACCCTAAACCCTAACACAAAACCCTAAACCTGAAACCGTAAACCCTAGACCCTAAACCCTAAACCTAAAACCCTAAACCCTAGGACTAAACAACAAACACTAAACCCTAAACCCTAAACCCTAAACCCCTAAAAACTAAACCCTAATCCCTAACACTAAACCCTAAACCCTAAACCCAAAGCACTAAGCCCTAAACCCTATCCCCTAAAAACTAAACTCTAAACCCTAAACCCAAAGCCTAAACCCTAAACCCTAAACCCTAAACCCATGACCCAAAACGATAAACCCTAAACCCTAAAACCTAAACGCTAAACCCTAAACCCTAAACCTCAAAACCTAAACCTTAAAACCCTAAACCCTAAACCCTAAATCCTAAACCCTAAACCCTAAACCCTAAACCCTAAGCCCCCCAAACCCAAAACTCTAACCCTAAACCCTAAACCCTAAACCCAAAACCCAAAACCCGAACCCTAAACCTTAAATCCAAAACCCTAAATCCTAAAAGCTAAAGCCTAAAACCTAAACCCAAAGCTCTAAACCCTAAACTTTAAACACTAAACCCAAAACCCTGAAACCCTAACGCTAAACCCTAAACCCTAGGCTTAAACCCAAAAACCCTAAACCCCAAACCCTAAACCCAAAACCTAAACACTAAACCCTAAACCCTAAACCCTAGACCCTAAACCCTATACACTAAACCCAAAACCAAAAACCCGAAACCCTAACCCGAAACCCTAAACCCTAAACCCTAAACCCTAAACCCTAAACCCCAAACCCTATGGCCTAAAACCGTAAACCTTAATCACAAAACCCTAGACCCTAAACCCTATACACTAAACCTTAAACACTAAACCCTAAACCCTAAACCCTAACACTAAACCCTAAACCCTAAACCTTAAACCCTAAAACCTAAACCCTAAATCCTAAGCCTAAACCCTAAACCTTAAACCCTAAACCCTAAACGCTAAACCATAAATCGTAAACCCTAGGCTTAAACCCTAAACGCTAAACCTTAAAACCTAAACCATAAACCCTAAACCCTAAGCCCAAAACCCTAGACCCTTAACCTTGATCCCTAACCCTAAACCCTAAACCTTAAACCCTAAACCCTAAAACCATAAACCCTAATCCCTAAACCCTAAACACTAACTCTAAACCCTAAACGCTAAACCCTAAACCCTAGACCATGAACCCTATACACTAAACCCTAAACCCTAAACCGTAAACCCTAAGCCCCAAACCCTAACACTAAACCCTAACGCCAAAACCCTAAACCGTAAACGCTAAACCGAAAAAGCTAAATCATAAACCCAAAACTTTAATCCCTAAACCCTAAACCCTAAACCCTAAATCCAAAACCCTAAACCCTAAACACAAACCATAAACCCTATACCCTAAACTCCAAAAGGTAGACCCTAAACACTATACACTAAACCCCAAGTCCTAAACCCTAAACCCTAAATCCAAAACCCTAAACCCTCAACACAAACCATAAACCCTATACCCTAAACTCTAAAAGGTAGGCCCTAAACACTATACACTAAACCCTAACTCGTAAACAATAAACCCTAAACCCTAAACCCTAAATCATAAGCCTAAACCCTAAACCTTAAACCCTAAACCCTAAACGCTAAACCATAAACCCTAAACCCTAGGCTTAAACCCTAAACGTTAAACCTTAAAACCTAAACCATAAACCCTAAACCCTAAACCAAAAACCCTAGACCCTTAACCTTGATCCCTAACCCTAAACCCTAAGCCTTAAACCCTAAACCCTAATCCCTAAACCCTAACCACTAACCCAAAACCCTAAACGTTAAACCCTAAACCCTAGACCTTGAACCCTATACACTAAACCCTAAACCCTAAACCGTAAACCCAAAGCCCCAAACCCTAACACTAAACCCTAATGCCAAAACCCTAAACCGTAAACGCTAAACCGAAAAACATAAATCATAAACCCAAAACCCTAACCCCTAAACCCTAAACCCTAAACCCTAAATCCAAAACCCTAAACCCTAAACACAAACCATAAACCCTATACCCTAAACTCTAAGGTAGACCCTAAACACTATACACTAAACCCTAAGTCCTAAACCCTAAACCCTAAACCCTAAACCCTAATCCCTAAACCCTAAAACCTAAACCCTAAGCCCAAAACCCTAAACCCCAAACCATAAAAGCTAAACCCCAAACCCAAAAACCTATACCCTAAACCCTAAACCCCAAACCCTAACACTAAACCCTAAACCAAAAACCGAAATTCCAAAACCCTAAACCTGAAACCCTAAACCCTAGGCCCAAACCACAAACGCCAAACCCGAAATCTTAAACCCCTAAACACAAAACCCTAAGCCCTAATACTAAACCCTAAACCCTGAACCTGAAACCCTAAACCCTAAGCTCTAAGCCCGAAATCCTAAAACCTAAAAACTAAACCCTAAACCCTAAACCCTAATCCCCAACCCTAAACCCTAAACCCTAACCCTAAACCCACTAAACCCTAAACCCTAATCCCTAACCCTAAACCCTAAAACCTAAACCCTAAACCCTAAACCCTAACCCCTAAACCCTAAACACTAAACCCTAAACCTAAAAACCCAAAATCGTAACCTGAAACCCTAAACCGTAAACCGTAAACCCAAAACCCTGTACACTAAACCCTAAACTCTAAACCCTAAACCCTAAACCCTAAGCCCTAAACCCCAAATCCTAAGCCCAGAAACCGTAAACCCTAAACCAAAAACCCTAAACCCTAAACCCTAATAACAAAACCCTATACCCTAAACACTATGCACTAAACCCAAAACCCAAAACCCAATACCCAAAACCCTCAATACTAACCCGAAACCCTAAACACTAAACCCTAAACCCCAAACCCTATGGCCTAAAATTGTAAACCCTAATCACAAAACCCTAGACCCTAAACCCTATACACTAAACCTTAAACACTAAACCATAAACCCTAAACCCCAAACCCTAACACTAAACCCTAAACCCTAAACCCTAAACCCTAAAACCTAAACCATAAATCCTACGCTTAAACCCTAAACCTTAAACCCTAAACCTTAAACCCTAAACCCTAAACGCTAAACCATAAACCCTAAACCCTAGGCTTAAACCTTAAACGCTAAACCTTAAAACCTAAACCACAAACCCCAAACACTAAACCCTAAACCCAAAACCCAAGACCCTTAACCTTGATCCCTAAACCTAAACCCTAAACCTTAAACCCTGAACCCCAAAGCCCTAAACCCTAATCCCAAAACCCTAAACACCAACCCTGAACCCTACACACTAAACCCTAAACCCAAAACCATAAACCCCAAGCCCTGAACCCTAACACTAAACCCTAATGCCAAAACCCTAAACCGTAAACGCTAAACCCAAAAACCTAAATCATAAACCCAAAACCCTAACCCCTAAACCCTAAACCCTACACCCTAAATCAAAAACCCTAAACCCTACGCACTAAACCCTAAACACAAACCATAAACCCTATACCCTAAACCCTAAACTGTAAACCCTAACCCCTAAATCCTAAACAATAAACCCTAAACCTAAAAACCCTAAACCGTAACCTGAAACCCTAAACCGTAAACCCTAAACCCAAAACCCTGTACACTAAACACTAAACTGTAAAAACACTAAACCCTAAGCCCTAAACCACAAATCCTAAGCCCCAAAACCCTAAACCCTAAACCAAAAACCCTAAACCCTAAACCCTAAACCCTAAAAAAAAAACCCTAACTCTGAACCCTAAACCCTAATCACTAAACCCTAGACCCTAAACCCTATACACTAAACCCAAAACCCTAAACCCTAAACCCTAACCCGAAACCCTAAACCCTAAACCCTAACCCCTAAACCCTAAAAACGAAAAACCCTGTACAGTAAACACTAAACACCAAACCCTAAACCCCAAAACCTATGCTCTAAAACCGTAAACCCTAATCACAAAACCCTAGACCCTAAACCCTGTACACTAAACCTTAAAAACTAAACCCTAAACCCTAAACCCCAAACCCTAACACTAAACCCTAAACCCTAAACTCTAAAACCTAAACCCTAAACCCTAAGCCTAAACCGTAAACCTTAAACCCTAAACCCTAAACCCTAAACCCTAAACCATAAACACTAAACCCTAGGCTCAAACCCTAAACGCAAAACCTTAAAACCTAAACCATAAACCCTAAACCCAAAACCTTAGACCCTTAACCTTGATCCCTAACCCTAAACCCTAAATGTTAAACCCTAAACCCTAAAACCATAAACCCTAATCCCTAAACCCTAAACACTAATCCTAAACCCTAAACGCTAAACCCTAAACCCTAGACCCTGAACCCTGTACAATAAACCCTAAACCGTAAACCGTAAACCCTAAGCCCTAAACCCTAACACTAAACCCTAATGCCAAAACCCTAAACCATAAACTCTAAACCCAAAAAACCTAAATCATAAACCCAAAACCCTAAACCCTAAATCCAAAACCTTAAACCCTAGGCACTAAACCCTAAACACAAACCATAAACCTTATACCCTAAACCATAAACTCTAGACCCTAAACACTATACACTAAACCCTAAGTCCTAAACCCTAAACCCTAAACCCTAAACCCTAAACCCTAAACCCTAAACCCTAAACCCTAAACCCTAAACCCTAAATCCTCTACCCTAAACCCTAAACCATAAACCCTAAACCCTAAACCCGAAACCATAAACCCTATATACTAAACCCTAAACCATAAACTCAAAGCCCTAACCCTAAACCCTAAACCCTAAATCCAAAACCCTAAACCTTAAATGGTAAACCCCAAACAATAAACCGAAAATCCTAAACCCTAAACCCTAAACGCTAAATCCTAAAACCAAAACCTTACCCCTAAAGCCTAAACCATAAACCATAAACCCTAAGCACTAAACCCTAAATCCTCAATCCTAAACCCTAAGCCCTAGCCCTAAACCCTAAACCCAAAACCCTAAACCCTGAACCCTAAACCCTAAATCCTGAACCCTAAACCCTAAATCCTAAAACCTAACCCTATACATCAAACTGTGAACCCTATACCCTAAACCCTAAACCCTAAACACTAAACCCATAAACCCTAAACCCTAAACCCTATACCATAAGCCCTAAACACAAAACCCTAAGCCCTAACCATAAACCCTAAACTCTAAACCCTAAACCATAAACCCTAAACCCTAAGCCTAAACCCTAAACCCTAAACCCTAAACCATAAACCCTAAACCCTAAGCCCTAAACCCTAAAACCAAAACCCTAAACCCTTTTCCTTAAACCCTAAACCCTGAACCCAGGGCGCTAAACTCTAACCCTAAACCCTAAACCCTATACACTAAACCCTAAATCCTAGACCCTAAACCCTAAATCCTAAACCCGTAAACCGTAAACCGTAAACCGTAAACCCTCAACCCTTGGACTAAACCCTAAACCCTAAACCACAAACCGTAAACCGTAAACCCAAAAACCTAGACCCTAAACGCTAAACCCTAAACCCTAAACCCTAGACACTAAACCTCAAACCCCTAAACCCTAAACCCTAAACCTCAATCCCCAACCCTAAACCCTAAAGACTAAATGCTAAACCCTAAAACCTAAACTCTAAGCTTAAACACTAAACTCGATACACAAATCGCTAAACCCTAAACCCTAAAACCTAAACTTGAAACATTAAAGCCTAAACACTAAACCCTAAACCCTAAACCGGAGACCCTAAACACTAACCCTAAACCCTAAACCCTACACCCTAAAACCTAAACACTAAACGCCCAAAACTCTACACCTTAAACCCAAAACCCTAAATCCAAAACCCAAAACTGTAAACGCTAAACCTTAAAACCTAAACCCCAAACCCTAAACCCTAAAGCCTAAACCCAAAACCCTAACCCTATACACCAAACCCTGAACCTTAAACCCTAAACCCTATACACTAAACCCTAAACCCTTAACCCAAAACCCAATACCCTCAACCCTAACCCTAACCCTTAACCCTTATCGTAAACCAAAAACCCTAAATCCTGAACCCAAAACCCAAAACCCTAAACCCTAGGCCTAAACCACAAATGCTAAACCCTAAAGCCTAAAACCCTAAACACTAAACCCTAAGCCCTAACACTAAACCGTAAACCCTAAGCCCTAAGTCCTAAACCGTAAAACCTAAAAACTAAACCTTAAGCCCTAAACCCTAAACCCAAAACCCTAAACCCTAATCCCCAACCCTAAACTCTAAACCCTAAACCCTAAACCCTAACCCAAAACCCCCAAAATCCAAAACCCTAGTCCCTAACCCTAAATCCTAAAACCTAAACCCTAAAACATAAAACCCTAACCCCTAAACCCTAAACACTAAACCCGAAACCCAAAAACCCCAAACCCAAAATCCAAGACTCTAACCATAAACCCTAAACCCTAACCCCAAAACACTACACACTAAACCCTAAACCCCAAACCCGAAACCCTAAATCCAAAACCCTAAGCCCTAAAACCTAACCCCTAAAAACTAAACTCTAAACCATAAACCCTGAACCCTAAACCCAAAGCCTAAGCCCTAATCCCAAAACCCTAAACCGTTGACCCTAAACGCTGAACCCAAAACCCTAAAACCAAAACCCTAAACCCTAAACCCTAAACCTCAAACCCTAAATCCTAAAACCCTAAATTATAAACCCTAAACCCTAGGCTAAACCACAAATGCTAAACCCTAAAACCTAAACCCCTAAACACTAAACCCTATGCCCTAACACTAAACCCTAAACCCTAAACCCTAAACCCTAAACCCTAAATTCTAAGCCCTAAGCCCTAAACCCTAAAACCTAAACACTAAACCCTAAGCCCTAAACCCTAAACCCTAAACCCTAAACCCTAAACCCTAAACCCTAAACCCTAAACATTAAAACCTAAACACTAAACCCTAAACCCTAAACCCTAAACCCAAAACCATAAACACTAAACCCCAAACCCAAAAACCTATACCCTAAACCCTAAACCCTAAACCCTAAACCCTAACACAAAACCCTAAACCTGAAACCGTAAACCCTAGACCCTAAACCCTAAACCTGAAACCCTAAACCCTAGGACTAAACCACAAACACTAAACCCTAAACCCTAAACCCTAAACCCCTAAAAACTAAACCCTAATCCCTAACACTAAACCCTAAACCCTAAACCCAAAGCACTAAGCCCTAAACCCTGTCCCCTAAAAACTAAACTCTAAACCCTAAACCCAAAGCCTCAACCCTAAACCCTAAACCCTAAAACCATGACCCAAAACGATAAACCCTAAATCCTAAAACCTAAACGCTAAACCCTAAACCCTAAACCTCAAAACCTAAACCTTAAAACCCTAAACCCTAAACCCTAAATCCTAAACCCTAAACACTAAACCCGAAACCCTTAGCCCCCCAAACCCAAAACTCTAACCCTAAACCCTAAACCCGAAACCCAAAACCCAAAACCCGAACCCTAAACCGTAAATCCTAAACCCTAAATCCGAAAAACTAAAGCCTAAAAGCTAAACCCAAAACCCAAACCTCTAAACCCTAAAGTTTAAACAATAAACCGTAAACCCTAAACCATAAACCCTAAACCTTTACACTAAACCGTAAACCCTAAACCCTAAACCCTAAACCCTATACACTAAACCCAAAACCCTAAACCCTAAACCAAAAACCCTAAACCCTAACCCGAAACCCTAAACCCTAAACCCTAAACCCTAAACCCCAAACCCTATGGCCTAAAACCGTAAACCTTAATCACAAAACGCTAGACCCTAAACCCTATACACTAAACCTTAAACACTAAACCCTAAACCCTAAACCCTAACACTAAACCCTAAACCCTAAACCCTAAACCCTAAAACCTAAACCCTAAATCCTAAGCCTAAACCCTAAACCTTAAACCCTAAACCCTAAACGCTAAACCATAAACCCTAAACCCTAGGCTTAAACTGTAAACGCTAAACCTTAAAACCTAAACCATAAACCCCAAACCCTAAGCCCAAAACCCTAGACCCTTAACCTTGATCCCTAACCCTAAACCCTAAACCTTAAACCCTAAACCCTAAAACCATTAACCCTAATCCCTAAACCCTAAACCCTAACTCTAAACCCTAAATGCTAAACCCTAAACCCTAGACCATGAACCCTATACACTAAACCCTAAACCCTAAACCGTAAACCCTAAGCCCCAAACCCTAACACTAAACCCTAATGCCAAAACCCTAAACCGTAAACGCTAAACCGAAAAAGCTAAATCATAAACCCAAAACCCTAACCCCTAAACCCTAAACCCTAAATCCAAAACCCTAAACCCAAAACACGAACCATAAACCCTATACCCTAAACTCCAAAAGGTAGACCCTAAACACTATACACTAAACCCCATGTCCTAAACCCTAAACCCTAAATCCAAAACCCTAAACCCTCAACACAAACCATAAACCCTATACCCTAAACTCTAAAAGGTAGGCCCTAAACACTATACACTAAACCCTAACTCGTAAACAACAAACCCCAAACCCTAAACCCTAAACCCTAAATCATAAGCCTAAACCCTAAACCTTAAACCCTAAACCCTAAACGCTAAACCATAAACCCTAAACCCTAGGCTTAAACCCTAAACGTTAAACCTTAAAACCTAAACCATAAACCCTAAACCCTAAACCAAAAACCCTAGACCCTTAACCTTGATCCCTAACCCTAAACCCTAAACCTTAAACCCTAAACCCTAAAACCCTAAACCTTAATCCCTAAACCCTAAACACTAACCCAAAACCCTAAACGTTAAACCCTAAACCCTAGACCCTGAACCCTATACACTAAACCCTAAACCGTAAACCCAAAGCCCCAAACCCTAACACTAAACCCTAATGCCAAAACCCTAAACCGTAAACGCTAAACCGAAAAACCTAAATCATAAACCCAAAACCCTAACCCCTAAACCCTAAACCCTAAACCCTAAATCCAAAACCCTAAACCCTAAACACAAACCATAAACCCTATACCCTAAACTCTAAGGTAGACCCTAAACACTATACACTAAACCCTAAGTCCTAAACCCTAAACCCTAAACCCTAAACCCTAAACCCTAATCCCGAAACCCTAAAACCTAAACCCTAAGCCCAAAACCTTAAACCCCAAACCATAAAAACTAAACCCCAAACCCAAAAACCTATACCATAAACCCTAAACCCCAAACCCTAACACTAAACCCGAAACCCAAAACCGAAAATCCAAAACCCTAAACCTGAAACCCTAAACCCTAGGGCTAAACCACAAACGCCAAACCCGAAATCTTAAACCCCTAAACACAAAACCCTAAGCCCTAACACTAAACCCTAAACCCTGAACCTGAAACCCTAAACCCTAAGCTCTAAGCCCGAAATCCTAAAACCTAAAAACTAAACCCTAAGCCCTAAACCCTAATCCCCAGCCCTAAACCGTAAACCCTAACCCTAAACCCACAAAACCCTAAACCCTAATCCCTAACCCTAAACCCTAAAACCTAAACCCTAAACCCTAAACCCTAACCCCTAAACCCCAAACACTAAACCCTAAACCTAAAAACCCAAAATCGTAACCTGAAACCCTAAACCGTAAACCGTAAACCCAAAATCCTGTACACTAAACCCTAAACTCTAAACCCTAAACCCTAAACCCTAAGCCCTAAACCCCAAATCCTAAGCCCCAAAACCGTAAACCCTAAACCAAAAACCCTAAACCCAAAACCCTAATAACAAAACCCTATACCCTAAACCCAAAACCCAAAACCCAATACCCAAAACCCTAAACCCTAACCCGAAACCCTAAACACTAAACCCTAAACCCCAAACCCTATGGCCAAAAATTGTAAACCCTAATCACAAAACCCTAGACCCTAAACCCTATACACTAAACCTTAAACACTAAACCCTAAACCCTAAACCCCAAACCCTAACACTAAACCCTAAACCCTAAACCCTAAACCCTAAAACCTAAACCATAAATCCTACGCTTAAACCCTAAACCTTAAACCCTAAACCGTAAACACTAAACCATAAACCCTAAACCCTGGGCTTAAACCCTAAACGCTAAACCTTAAAACCTAAACCACAAACCCCAAACACTAAACCCTAAACCCAAAACCCAAGACCCTTAACCTTGATCCCTAAACCTAAACCCTAAACCTTAAACCCTGAACCCTAAAGCCCTAAACCCTAATCGCAAAACCCTAAACACCAACCCTGAACCCTACACACTAAACCCTAAACCCTAAACCATAAACCCCAAGCCCTAAACCCTAACACTAAACCCTAATGCCAAAACCCTAAACCGTAAACGCTAAACCCAAAAACCTAAATCATAAACCCAAAACCCTAACCCCTAAACCCTAAACCCTACACCCTAAATCAAAAACCCTACACCCTACGCACTAAACCCTAAACACAAACCATAAACCCTATACCCTAAACCCTAAACCGTAAACCCTAACCCCTAAATCCTAAACAATAAACCCTAAACCTAAAAACCCTAAACCGTAACCTGAAACCCTAAACCGTAAACCCTAAACCCAAAACCCTGTACACTAAACCCTAAACTATAAACACTAAACCCTAAGCCCTAAACCACAAATCCTAAGCCCCAAAACCCTCAACCCTAAACCAAAAACCCTAAACCCTAAACCCTAAACCCTAAACAAAAAACCCTAACTCTGAACCCTAAACCCTAATCACTAAACCCTAGACCCTAAACCCTATACACTAAACCCAAAACCCTAAACCCTAAACCCTAACCCGAAACCCTAAACCCTAAACCCTAAACCCTAAACCCTAAAAACCAAAAACCCTGTACAGTAAACACTAAACAACAAACCCTAAACCGGAAAACCTATGCTCTAAAACCGTAAACCCTAATCACAAAACCCTAGACCCTAAACCCTGTACACTAAACCTTAAAAACTAAACCCTAAACCCTAAACCCCAAACCCTAACACTAAACCCTAAACCCTAAACCCTAAAACCTAAACCCTAAACCCTAAGCCTAAACCGTAAACCTTAAACCCTAAACCCTAAACCCTAAACCATAAACACTAAACCCTAGGCTCAAACCCTAAACGCAAAACCTCAAAACCTAAACCATAAACCCTAAACCCAAAACCTTAGACCCTTAACCTTGATCCCTAACCCTAAACCCTAAATGTTAAACCCTAAACCCTAAACCCTAAACCCTAATCCCTAAACCCTAAACACTAATCCTAAACCCTAAACGCTAAACCCTAAACGCTAGACCCTGAACCCTGTACAATAAACCCTAAATCGTAAACCGTAAACCCTAAGCCCTAAACCCAAACACTAAACCCTAATGCCAAAACCCTAAACCATAAACGCTAAACCCAAAAAACCCAAATCATAAACCCAAAACCCTAAACCCTAAATCCAAAACCTTAAACCCTATGCACTAAACCCTAAACACAAACCATAAACCTTATACCCTAAACCATAAACTCTAGACGCTAAACACTATACACTAAACCCTAAGTCCTAAACCCTAAACCCTAAGCCCTAAACCCTAAACCCTAAACCCTAAACCCTAAACCCTAAATCCTCTACCCTAAACCCTAAACCATAAACCCTAAACCAAAAACCCTGTACACTAAACCCTAAACTCTAAACACTAAATGCTAAACCCTAAACCCTAAGCCCTAAACCCCAAACCCTAAGCCCCAAAACCGTAAACCCTAAACCAAAAACCCTAAACCCTAAACCGTAAACCCTAAATCCTAAACCCTAAACCCAAAACCCTAACTCTAAACCTTAAACGCTAATCACTAAACCCTAGACCCTAAACCCTATACACCAAACCCGAAACCCTAAACCCTAAACCCTAACCCGAAATCCTAACAACTAAACCCTAAACCCTAAACCCTTAACCCAAAACCCTGTACAGTAAACCCTAAACTCTTAACACTAGACCCTAAACCCAAAACCCTAAACCCTATGCCCTAAAACCGTAAGCCCGAATCACAAAACCCTAAACCCTAAACCCTATACACTAAATGTTAAACCCCAAACCCTAGACCCCAAACCCTAACATTAAACCCTAAACCCTAAACCCCAAAACATAAACCCTAAACCCTAAGCCTAAACCCTAAACCTTAAACCCTAAACGCTAAACCCTAAGCCATAAACCCTAAACCCTAGCTTAAACCCTAAACGCTAAACCCTAAAACCTAAACCATAATCCCTAAACCCTAAACCCTAAACCCTAGACCATTAACCCTAATCCCTAACCCTAAACCGTAAGCCTAAACGCTAAACCTTAAACCTTAAAAACTAAACCCTAATCACTAACCCTAAATTCTAAACACCATGCCCAGAATCCTAGACCCTGAACCCAATACACTAAACCCTAAACGCTAAGCCCTAAACATTAACCCTAAACCCTAATCCCTAAACCCTAAACCCTAAATGCTAAACCCAAAAACCTAAACCATAAACCCTAACCGCAAAACCCTAAACATTAACCTTCCCTAAACCCAAAACCCTAAACCGCAAATCCAACACCCTAACACGAAACCCTAAACCCTAAACGTTTAACCCTAAACCAAAAACTGAAAGCCCTAACACTAAACCCTAACCCTAATCCCTAAAGCTTAAATCCTAAGGCCTAAAGCCTAAACCCGAAGCCCAAAACCCTGTACACTAAACCCTAAACCCTATATCTTAACAGTAGGCGTAAACCCTAAACCCAAAAACCTAAACAAAAAACCCTAAACCCTAAACCCTAAACCCCAAACCCTAAACAGTAAACCCTAAACTCTAACACTAAACCATAGCCACAAACCCTAAACCCTAAACCCTATACACAAAAGCGTAAACCCTAAAAACTAAACCCTAAACCCTGAACCCTAAAGCCAAAACCCAAAACCCTAAACCCAAAATCCTAAATCCTAACCACTAAACCCTAAATCCTAAAACCTAAACCAAAAACCCTAAACCCAAAGCATAAACCATAAACCCAAAACCATAAACCCAAAAGCCAAAACCCTAAACACTAAACCATTGGCCTAAACCCAAAATGCTAAACCCTAAAACCTAAACCCTAAACCCTAAACCCAAAACGCAAAACCCTAGCCCTTAAACCCTAATTCCTAACCCAAAACCCTAAACCCTAAAACCCTAAACTCTAAACCCTATACCCTAAACCCTAAACCCTAAACTCAATGCACTAAACCCTAAACCCTAACCCTAAACCCTAATCCTAAACCCTAAACCCTAAACGCTAAACCCAAAAACCTAAACCATAAACCCTAAACCCTAACCCGAAAACCCTAAACACTAAACCCTAAGCCCAAAACCCTAAACCCGAAACCCAAATTCGAAAACCCTAACCTGAAACCCAAAAACCTAAACCCTTAACCCTTAACCCTAAACCCCAAACCGAAAGCCCTAACGCTAAACCCTAAGCCCTTACGCTAAACACTAAACCCTAAACACTAAACCCTAAACCCTAAACCCTAAACCCTAAACCCTAAACTCTAAACCCTAAGCCCTAATCCCTAAACCCTCAACCCTAAAGCCTAAAGCCTAAAGCCTAAATCCTAAAGCCTAAACCCTAGACACTAAACACTAAACCCTAGACCCTAAACACAAAACCTTATACCTTAACACTAGGTCTAAACCGTAAAACCCTAAACCCTAAACCCTAAAGCCTAACCCTAAACCATAAACCCTAAACCCTAAACCCTAAACCCTATACACAAAACCCTAAACACTAAATCCTAAACCCTAAAACCCTAAACCCTAAGGTGAAAACGAAAAGCCCTAAACCGAAAACCCTAAATCCTAAACCATAAACCCAAAACTCGAAACCCTAACACTAAATCCTAAGCCCTAACCCTAAACCCTAAGCCCTTACACTAAACACTAAACCCTAAACACTAAACCCTAAACCCTAAACCCTAAACCCTAAACCCTAAACCCTAAACTCTAAACCCTAAGCCCTAATCCCTAAACCCTCAACCCTAAAGCCTAAAGCCTAAAGCCTAAACCCTAGACACTAAACACTAAACCCTAGACCCTAAACACAAAACCCTATACCTTAACACTAGGTCTAAACCGTAAAACCCTAAACCCTAAACCCTAAAGCCTAACCCTAAACCATAAAGCCTAAACCTTAAACCCTAAACCCTATACACAAAACCCTAAACACTAAACCCTAAACCCTAAAACCCTAAACCCTAAGGTGAAAACCAAAAACCCTAAACCCAAAACCCTAAATCCTAAACCATAAACCGAAAACTCGAAACCCTAACACTAAATCCTAACCCGTAAACCCTAAACCCTAAAACCTAAACCATAAACCCTAAACCCTAAAACCTAAACCCTAAACCCTAAGCCTAAGCCCTAAACCCTAAACTCTAAACCCTAAACCCTTGGACTAAACCCTAAATGCTAAACACTAGAACCTAAACCCTAAACCATAAACCCTAAAACACAAACCCTAAACCTTGAACCCTAAACGCAAGACCCTAGACACTAAACCATAAACACTAAACCCTAAACCATAAACACTAAATCCTAAACACGAACCCTAAACCCTAAACCCTATACCCTAAACCCAATACACTAAACCTTAAACCCCAAACCATAAACCCTAAGCCCTAAACCCTAACCCTAAACCCCAATCCCTAAACCCTAAACTTTAATGCTAAACCCAAAAACCTAAACCATAAACCCTAAACCCTAACCCCTAAACCCTAAACACTAAACCCTAAACCCTAAGCGCTAAACCCTAAACTGTAAATCCATAACCCTAACCCAAAACCCTAAACCCTAAACCCAAAACCCAAAACCCTATGCACTAAACCCAAAACACAAACCTTAAGCATGACACCCTAAACCCCAAACGCTAGACCCTAAACCCTATACGATAAACCCTAAACCCTAAACCATCACCCCTAAGCCATAAACCCAAAACCCAAAACCCAAAACCCTAAACACTAAACCCTAAACCTTAAACCTTAAACCCTAAACCCTAAACCCTAAATCCAAATCCGTAACGTGAAACCCAAAACCCAAAACCCAAAACCCTAAACCCTAAACCCTAAGCCCAAAACCCTAAACCGTAAACGCTAAACCCTAAACCCTAAACCCTAGACCCTAAACCTTAAGCCATAATGCTAAACCCTAAGCCCTTACGCTAAACCCTAAACCCTAAACCAAAAACCATAAACAAAAAACGCAAAACCCTAAATCCTAAACCCCTAAACCATAAACACTAAATCCTAAGCCCTAAAGCCTAAACACTAAACCATAAATCCCTAATCCCTAAACCCTAATCCCTAAGTCCTAAACCCCAAACCCTAAACCCTTAAACACTAAACCCTAAACCCTAAACCCTAAGCCTAAACCCTAAAGCCTAAACCCTAAACCCTATGCACTAAACCGTAAAACACAAGCCGTAAACCCTATACCCTAATCCCAAAACGCTAGACCCTAAAAACTATGCACTAAACCCTAAACCCGAAACCCTAAACCGTAAGCACTAAACCCCAAACTCGAAACCCTAAACCTTAACCCCTAAACCAAAAAGACAAAACCCTAAACCCTAAACCCCAAATCCTAAGCCCTAAAACCGTAAACCCTAAACAAAAAACCATGAACCCTAAGCCCTAAACCCTAAACCCAAAACACTAACTCTAAACCCTAAACCTAAACCCTAAACCCCGAACCCTCAGCCCTAAAACCGCAAACCCTAAAAAAAAAACCCTAAACCCTAGACCCAAAACACTAACTATAAACCCTAAACCCTAATCACTAAACCCTAGACCCTAAACCCCATACACTAAACCCTAAACCCTAAATCCTAACACTAAACCCTATACCCTAAACCCTTAACCCTAAACCCAAAGCCTAAACCCCAAACCCGTAACCATAAAACCTAAACCCAAGACCCTAGGCCTAAACCATAAACGCTAAGCCCTAAAACCTAAACCATAAACCTTAAACCCTAAACCCAAAACCCAAAACCCAAGACCCTTAACCCTAATCCCTAACCCTAAACCCTAAACCTTAAACGCTAAACCCTAAACCCAAATCCCTAAACACTAAACACTAACCCAAAACCCTAAACCCCATACCCTATGCCCTAAAACCGTAAGCCCTAATCACTAAACCCTAGACCCTAAACCCCATACACTAAACCCTAAACCCAAAACCCTGTACACTAAACCCTAAACTCTAAACACTAAACCCTAAACCCTAAACCCTAAGCACTAAACCACAAATCCTAAGCCCCAAAACCCCAAACCCTAAACAAAACACCCTAACTCTGAACCCTAAACCCAAAACCCTAAACCCTAAATCCTAAAAACCAAAAACCCTGTACCGTAAACACTAAACACCAAACCCGAAACCCCAAAACCTATGCTCTAAAACCGTAAACCCTAATCACAAAACCCTAGACCCTAAACCCTGTACACTAAACCATAAAAACTAAACCCTAAACCCTAAACACCAAACCCTGACACTAAACCCTAAACCCTAAACCCTAAACCCTAAACCCTAAAACCTAAACCCTAAACCCTAAGCCACAACCCTAAACCTTAAACCCTAAACCCTAAACCCTAAACCATAAACCCTAAACCCTAGGCTCAAACCCTAAACGCAAAACCTTAAAACCTAAATTATAAACCCTAAACCCAAAACCTTAGACCCTTAACCTTGATCCCTAACCCTAAACGCAAAATGTTAAACCCTAAACCCTAATCCCTAAACCCTTAACACTAACCCTAAACCCTAAACGCTAAACCCTAAACCCTAGACCCTGAACCCTGTACACTAAACCCTAAACCGTAAATCGTAAACCCTAAGCCCTAAACCCTAACACTAAACCCTAATGCCAAAACCCTAAACCATAAACGCTAAACCCAAAAAACCTAAATCATAAACCCAAAACCCTAAACCCTAAATCCAAAACCTTAAACCCTATGCACTAAACCCTAAACACAAACCATAAACCTTATACCCAAAACCATAAACTCTAGACCCTAAACACTATACACTAAACCCCAAGTCCTAAACCCTAAACCCTAAGCCCTAAACCCTAAACCCAAAACGTTAACCCCTAAACCCAAAACAGAAAACCCTAAATCCTATACCCTAAATACAAAACCTTAACCTGAAACCCTAAACCCTAAACCCTAAACCCTAAACCAAAAACCCTGTACACTAAACCCTAAACTCTAAACACTAAACGTTAAACCCTAAACCCTAAGCCCTAAACCCCAAACCCTAAGCCCCAAACCGTAAACCCTAAACCAAAAACCCTAAACCCTAAACCGTAAACCCTAAATCCTAAACCCTAAACCCTAACTCTAAACCTTAAACGCTAATCACTAAACCCTAGACCCTAAACCCTATACACTAAACCCAAAACCCAAAACCCTAAACCCTAACCCGAAATCCTAACAACTAAACCCTAAACCCTAAACCCTTAACCCAAAACCCTGTACAGTAGACCCTAAACTCTTAACACTAGACCCTAAACCCAAAACCCTAAACCCTATGCCCTAAAACCGTAAGCCCGAATCACAAAACCCAAAACCCTAAACCCTATACACTAAACGTTAAACCCCAAACCCTAACATTAAACCCTAAACCCTAAACCCTAAACCCTAAACCCCAAAACATAAACCCTAAACCCTAAGCCTAAACCCTAAACCTTAAACCCTAAACGCTAAACCCTAAGCCATAAACCCTAAACCCTAGGCTTAAACCCTAAACGCTAAACCCTAAAACCTAAACCATAATCCCTAAACCCTAAACCCTAAACCCTAGACCCTTAACCCTAATCCCTAACCCTAAACCGTAAGCCTAAACGCTAAACCTTAAACCTTAAAAACTAAACCCTAAACACTGACCCTAAATTCTAAACCCTATACCCAGAATCCTAGACCCTTAACCCAATACACTAAACCCTAAACCCTAAACCCTAAACCCTAAGCCCTAAACATTAACCCTAAACCCTAATCCCTAAACCCTAAACCCTAACCGCTAAACCCAAAAACCTAAACCATAAACCCTAACTGCAAAACCCTAAACACTAACCTTCCCTAAACCCAAAACCCTAAACCGCAAATCCAACACCCTAACACGAAACCCTAAACCCTAAACGTTTAACCCTAAACCGAAAACTGAAAGCCCTAACGCTAAACCCTAACCCTAATCCCTAAAGCTTAAATCCTAAGGCCTAAAGCCTAAACCCTAAGCCCAAAACCCTGCACACTAAACCCTAAACCCTATACCTTAACAGTAGGCGTAAACCCTAAACCCAAAACCCTAAAAAAAAACCCTAAACCCTAAAACCTAAACCCCAAACCCTAAACAGTAAACCCTAAACTCTAACACTAAACCATAGCCATAAACCCTAAACCCTAAACCCTATACACAAAAGCGTAAACCCTAAAAACTAAACCCTAAACCCTGAACCATAAAACCCTAAACCCTAAAGCCAAAACCCAAAACCCAAAACCCAAAACCCTAAATCCTAAACACTAAACCCTAAATCCTAAAACCTAAAACAAAAACCCTAAACCCAAAGCATAAACCATAAACCCAAAACCATAAACCCAAAAGCCAAAACCCTAAACCCTAAACCATTGGCTTAAACCCTAAACGCTAAACCCTAAAACCTAAACCCTAAACCCTAAACCCAAAATGCAAAACCCTAGCCCCTAAACCCTAATTCCTAACCCAAAACCCTAAACCCTAAAACCCTAAACTCTAAACCCTATACCCTAAACCCTAAACCCTAAACCCAATGCACTAAACCCTAAACCCTAAGCCCTAAACCCTAACCCTAAACCCTAATCCTAAACCCTAAACCCTAAACGCTAAACCCAAAAACCTAAACCATAAACCCTAAACCCTAACCCGAAAACCCTAAACACTAAACCCTAAGCCCAAAACGCTAAACCCTAAACCCTAAACCCAATTTCGAAAACCCTAACTTGAAACCCAAAAACCTAAACCCTTAACCCTAAACCCTAAACCCTAAACTGAAAGCCCTAACGCTAAACCCTAAGCCCTTACGCTAAACCCTAAACCCTAGAACCTAAACCATAAACCCTAAACCCTAAACCCTAAATACTAAACCCCTAAACCCTAAACCCTAAATGCTGAACCCTAAACTTTTAATCACCAAACCCTAAAACCTAAGCTCAAAACCCCAAACCCTAAACCCTAACCCCAAAACCCTAAACACTGAAACCTAAACCCCAAACCCAAAACCCTAAACCCAAAACCAATACATTAAACACTAAACCAAAAACACTAAACCCTAAACCCTAAACCCTAAACCCTAAGCCCGAAACCCTAAACCCTAAAAACGAAACCCTAAACCATAAACCCTAAACCCTAAACCCTAAGCCCTAACCCTAAACCCTAAGCCCTTACACTAAACCCTAAACCCTAAACACTAAACCCTAAACCCTAAACCCTAAACCCTAAACCCTAAACCCTAAACCCTAAACCCTAAACCCTAAGCCCTAATCCCTAAACCCTCAACCCTAAAGCCTAAAGCCTAAAGCCTAAAGCCTAAACCCTAGACACTAAACCCTAAACCCTAGACCCTAAACACAAAACCCTATACCTTAAAACTAGGTCTAAACCGTAAAAACCCTAAACCCTAAACCCTAAACCCTAAAGCCTAACCCTAAACCATAAACCTAAACCCTAAACCCTATACACAAAACCCTAAACACTAAACCCTAAACCCTAAAACCCTAAACCCTAAGGTGAAAACCAAAAACCCTAAACCCAAAACCCTAAATCCTAAACCATAAACCCAAAACTCGAAACCCTAACACTAAATCCTAACCCGTAAACCCTAAACCCTAAAACCCAAACCATAAACCCTAAACCCTAAAACCTAAACCCTAAACCCTAAGCCTAAGCCCTAAACCCTAAACCCTAAACCCTAAACCCTTGGCCTAAACCCTAAATGCTAAACACTAGAACCTAAACCCTAAACCAGAAACCCTAAAACACAAACCCTAAACCTTGAACCCTAAACGCAAAACCCTAGACACTAAACCCTAAACACTAAACCCTAAACCCTAAACCCTAAACACTAAATCCTAAACAAGAACCCTAAACCCTAAACCCTATACCCTAAACCCAATACACTAAACCTTAAACCCCAAACCCTAAATCCTAAGCCCTAAACCCTAACCCTAAACCCTAATCCCTAAACCCTAAACTTTAACGATAAACCCAAAAACCTAAACCATAAACCCTAAACCCTAACCCCTAAACCCTAAACACTAAACCCTAAACCCTAAGCGCTAAACCCTAAACCGTCAATCCATAACCCTAACCCAAAACCCAAAACCCTAAACCCAAAACCCAAAACCCTATGCACTAAACCCAAAACACAAACCTTAAACACGATACCCTAAACCCTAAACGCTAGACCCTAAACCCTATACGATAAACCCTAAACCCTAAACCATCACCCCTAAGCCATAAACCCTAAACCCTAAACCCTAAACCCTAACCCCTAAACACTAAACACTAAACCCTAAACCTTAAACGCTAAACCCTAAACCCTAAACCCTAAATCCAAATCCTTAACGTGAAACCCAAAACCCTAAACCCTAAACCCTAAACCCTAAACCCTAAGCCCAAAACCCTAAACCGTAAACGCTAAACCCTAAACCCTAAACCCTAGACCCTAAACTTTAAGCCATAATGCTAAACCCTAAGCCCTTACGCTAAACCCTAAACCCTAAACCCAAAACCATAAACAAAAAACGCAAAACCCGAAATCCTAAACCCCTAAACCATAAACCCTAAACCCTAAACACTAAACCGTAAATCCCTAATCCTTAAACCCTAATCCCTAAGTCCTAAACCCCAAACCCTAAACCCTTAAACACTAAACCCTAAACCCTAAACCCTAAGCCTAAACCCTAAACCCTAAACCCTAAACCCTATGCACTAAACCGTAAAACACAAGCCGTAAACCTTATACCCTAATCCCAAAACGCTAGACCCTAAAAACTATGCCCTAAACCTTAAACCCTAAACAGTAAGCCCTTAACCCCAAACTCGAAACCCTAAACCTTAACCCCTAAACCAAAAACACAAAACCCTAAACCCTAAACCCCAAATCCTAAGCCCTAAAACCGTAAACCCTAAACAAAAAACCCTGAACCCTAAGCCCTAAACCCTAAACCCAAAACACTAACTCTAAACCCTAAACCTAAACCCTAAACCCCAAACCCTCAGCCCTAAAACCGCAAACCCTAAACAAAAAACCCTAAACCCTAAACCCAAAACACTAACTATAAACCCAAAACCCTAATCACTAAACCCTAGACCCTAAACCCCATACACTAAACTCTAAACCCTAAACCCTAAATCCTAACACTAAACCCCATACCCTAAACCCTTAACCCTAAACCCAAAGCCTAAACCCTAAACCCGTAACCATAAAACCTAAACCCTAGACCCTAGGCCTAAACCATAAACGCTAAACCCTAAAACCTAAACCATAAACCCTAAACCCTAAACCCAAAACCCTAGACCCCTAACCCTAATCCCTAACCCTAAACCCTAAACCTTAAACGCTAAACCCTAAAACCCTAAACCCAATTCCCTAAACACTAAACACTAACCCAAAACCCTAAACCCCAAACCCTATGCCCTAAAACCATAAGCCCTAGTCACTAAACCCTAGACCCTAAACCCCATACACTAAACCCTAAACCCTAAACCCCAAACCCTAACACTAAACCCTAAACCCGAAACCCTAAACCCTATGCACTAAATCGTAAGCACAAGCCGTAAACCCTATACCATAAACCCAAAACGCTAGACCCTAAAAACTATGCACTAAACCCTAAACCCTAAACCGTAAGCCGTAAACCCTACACCCTAAACCTTAAACCTTAACCCCTAAACCAAAAACACAAAACCCTAAACCCTAAACCCCAAATCCTAAGCCCTAAAACCGTAAACCCTAAACAAAAAACCCTAAACCCAAAACCCAAAACACAAACTATAAACCCAAAACCCAAATCACTAAACCCTAGACCCTAAACCCCATACACTAAACTCTAAATCCTAAACCCTAAATCCTAACACTAAACCCTAAACCCTAAACCCTTAACCCTAAACCCTATGCCTAAACCCTAAACCCATAACCCTAAAACCTAAAACCTTAATCCTAAACCCTAGGCCTAAACCATAAACGCTAAGCCCTAAAACCTAAACCATAAACCCTAAACCCTTAAACCAAAATCCCAGACCCTTAACCCTAATCCCTAACCCTAAACCCCAAACCTTAAATGCTAAACCCTAAAACCCTAAACCCAAATACCCAAACACAAAACACTAACCCTAAACCCTAACCCCAAACCCTAACCCTAAACCCTAAGCCATAAACCCTAAACCCTAAGTCTAAACCCTAAACTTTAAACCCTAAACCCCAAACCCTAAGCCATAAACCCTAAACCCTAGGCTTCAACACTAAACGCTAAACCCTAAAACCTAAACCATAAACCCTAAACCCTAAAACAAAAACTCTAGACCCTTAACCCTAATCCCTAACCCTAAACCCTAAACCTTAAACCCTAAACCCTAATCCCTAAACCCTAAACACTAACCCTAAACCCTAAACGCTAAACCCTGAACCCTAGACCCTAAACCCTATACACTAAACACAAAACCCCAAATTGCAAACCCTAAGCCTTAAACCCTAACACTAAACACTAATCCAAAAACCCTAAACCCTAAATGCTAAACCAAAAAACCTAAAACATAAACCCAAAACCCTAACCCCTAAACCCTAAACCCTAAGCCCTAAACCCAATACCCTAAACCCAATACACTAAACGTTAAACCCCAAATCCTAAACCCTAAGCCCTAAACCCTAACCCTAAACCCTAATCCTTAAACCCTAAACTTTAACGCTAAACCCAAAAACCTAAACCATAAACCCTAAACCCTAACCCCTAAACCCTAAACACTAAACCCTAAACCCTAAGCGCTAAACCCTACACCGTAAATCCATAACCCTAACCCAAAACCCTAAACCCTAAACCCCAAACCCAAAACCCTATGCACTAAACCCAAAACACAAACCTTAAACACGATACCCTGAACCCTAAACGCTATACCCTAAACCCTATACGATAAACCCTAAACCCTAAACCATCACCCCTAAGCCATAAACCCTAAACCCTAAACCCTAACCCCTAAACCCTAAACACTAAACCCTAAACCTTGAACCCTAAACCCTAAACCCTAAACCCTAAATCCAAATCCATAACGTGACACCCAAAACCCTAAACCCTAAACCCTAAGCCCTAAACCCTAAACCGTAAACGCTAAACCGTAAACCCTAAACCCTAGACCCTAAACCTTAAGCCATAATGCTAAACCCTAAGCCCTTACACTAAACCCTAAACCCTAAACCCAAAACCATAAACAAAAAACGCAAAACCCTAAATCCTAAACCCCTAAACCATAAACCCTAAACCCTAAACCCTAAAGCCTAAACACTAAACATAAATCCCTAATCCCTAAACCCTAATCCCTAAGTCCTAAACCCCAAACCCTAAACCCTTAAACACTAAACCCTAAACCCTAAACCCTAAGCCTAAACCCTAAACCCTAAACCCTAAACCCTATGCACTAAACAGTAAACACATGCCGTAAACCCTATACCCTAATCCCAAAACGCTAGACCCTAAAAACTATGCACCAAACCCTAAACCCTAAACCCTAAACCGTAAGCCCTAAACCCCAAACTCGAAACCCTAAACCTTAACCCCTAAACCAAAAACACAAAACCCTAAACCCTAAACCCCAAATCCTAAGCCCTAAAACCGTAAACCCCAAACAAAAAACCCTGAACCCTAAGCCCTAAACCCTAAACCCAAAACACTAACTCTAAACCCTAAACCTAAACCCTAAACCCCAAACCCTCAGCCCTAAAATCGCAAACCCTAAACAAAAAACCCTAAACCCTAAACCCAAAACACTAACTATAAACCCAAAACCCTAATCACTAAACCTTAGACCCTAAACCCCATACACTAAACTCTAAACCCTAAACCCTAAATCCTAACACTAAACCCTATACCCTAAACCCTTAACCCTAAACCCAAAGCCTAAACCCTAAACCCGTAACCATAAAACCTAAACCCTAGACCCTAGGCCTAAACCATAAACGCTAAGCCCTAAAACCTAAACCATAAATCCTAAACCTTAAACCCAAAACCCTAGAC
The DNA here is from genome assembly GCF_029873635.1 of Malania oleifera. Taxonomy (NCBI): domain Eukaryota; kingdom Viridiplantae; phylum Streptophyta; class Magnoliopsida; order Santalales; family Ximeniaceae; genus Malania; species Malania oleifera. The sequence continues at coordinate 27,289 of NW_026652044.1, forward strand.
CCTTAACCCTAATCCCTAACCCTAAACCCTAAACCTTAAACGCTAAACCCTAAAACCCTAAACCCAAATCCCTAAACACTAAACACTAACCCAAAACCCTAAACCCCAAACCTTATGCCCTAAAACCGTAAGCCCTAATCACTAAACCCTAGACCCTAAACCCCATACACTAAACCCTAAACCCTAAACCCCAAACCCTAACACTAAACCCTAAACCCGAAACCCTAAACCCTATGCACTAAACCGTAAACACAAGCCGTAAACCCTATACCATAAACCCAAAACACTAGACCCTAAAAACTATGCACTAAACCCTAAACCCTAAACCCTAAATCGTAAGCCCTAAACCCTACACCCTAAACCCTAAACCTTAACCCCTAAACCAAAAACACAAAACCCTAAACCCTAAACCCTAACCCTAAACCCCAAATCCTAAGCCCTAAAACCATAAACCCTAAACAAAAAACCCTAAACCCAAAACCCAAAACACAAACTATAAACCCAAAACCCTAATCACTAAACCCTAGACCCTAAACCCCATACACTAAACTCTAAATCCTAAACCCTAAATCCTAACACTAAACCCTAAACCCTAAACCCTTAACCCTAAACCCTATGCCTAAACCCTAAACCCATAACCCTAAAACCTAAAACCTTAACCCTAAACCCTAGGCCTAAATCATAAACGCTAAGCCCTAAAACCTAAACCACAAACCCTAAACCCAAAAACCTAGACCCTTAACCCTAATCCCTAACGCTAAACCCCAAACCTCAAACGCTAAACCCTAAAACCCTAAACCCAAATCCCCAAACACAAAACACTAACCCTAAACTCTAAACCCCAAACCCTATGCCCTAAAACCGTAAGCCCTAATCACTAAACCCTAGACCCAAAACCCCATACACTAAACCCCAAACCCTAAACCCTAAACCCCAAACCCTAACACTAAACCCTAAACCCTAAACCCTAAACCCTAAGCCATAAACCCTAAACCCTAAGTCTAAATCCTAAGCTTTATACCCTAAACCCTAAACCCTAAGCCATAAACCCTAAACCCTAGGCTTAAACACTAAACGCTAAACCCTAAAACCTAAACCATAAACCCTAAACCCTAAAACAAAAACTCTAGACCCTTAACCCTAATCCCTAACCCTAAACCCTAAACCTTAAACCCTAAACCCTAAAACCCTAAACCCTAATCCCTAAACCCTAAACACTAACCCTAAACCCTAAACCCTAAACGCTAAACCCTGAACCCTAGACCCTAAACCCTATACACTAAACACTAAACCCCAAATTGTAAACCCTAAGCCTTAAACCCTAACACTAAACACTAATCCAAAAACCCTAAACCCTAAATGCTAAACCAAAAAACCTAAAACATAAACCCAAAACCCTAACCCCTAAACCCTAAACCCTAAGCCCTAAACCCTAAACCCAAAACCCTAAACCCTAAATAGTAAACCCTAAAACCTAAACCCTAAATGCTAAACCACAAACTCTAACGCCAAACCAAAATCCCTAAACCCTAAACCCAAAAACCTAAACCCTGGGCCTGAACCCTAAACGCTAAACCCATAAACCCAAACCCTAAACCCTAAACCCTAAACCCAAAAGCCTAGAACCTAAACCTTAATCCCTAGCCCTAAACTCTAAACCCTAAACCCAAAACCCAAAACCCAAAACCCTAAAAAAGTAAACCCTAAACCCCATACACTAAACCCTAAAACCTAAAACCTAAACCCTAAGCCCTAAACCCTAACCCTAAACTCTAACCCGTAAACCCTAAACCTTAAACGCTAAACCCAAAAACCTAAACCATAAACCCTAATCCCCAACCCCTAAGCCTTAAACACTAAGCCGTAAATCCTAAAACCTAAGCCTTAAACCCTAAACCCTATATCAAAAACCCTAACCCGAAACCCTAGACCCTAAACTCTAAACACCAAACCTTAAACCCTAAATCAAAAACTCTATGCACTAAACCCTCAACACAAACCGTAAACCCTATACCCTAAACTCTAAACCGAAGACCCTAAACCCTATCAACTAAACCCTACACCCTAAACCCTTAACCCTAAGCCATAAACACAAAACCCTAAACCCTAAACCCTAACCCCAAAACCCTAAACACTAAACCCTAAACCCTAAACCCTAAACCCTAAACCCTAAATCCCAAACCTTAAACAGAAAACCTAAACCCTAAACCCTAAACCAAAAACTCTGTACACTAAATCCTAAACCCTAAACCCTAAATCGTAAACTCTAAACCCTAAACCCTAAAGAATAAACCCTTCACCATAAACCCAAAACCCTAAACCCTAAACCCAAAATCCTAAACCTAAACCCTAAACCCTAACCCTAAACACAAATCCCTAAACCCTTAACCCAAAATCCTAAACCCTAAACCCAAAACTCTGTACGCTAAACCCTAAACCATAAACCCTAAATCGTAAACTCTAAACCCTAAACCCTAAAGAATAAACCCTTAACCCTAAACCCCAAACTCTAACACTAAACAATAAACACTAAACAATAAACCCTAGACCATAAACCCTATACACTAAACCTTAAACCCTTTACTCTAAAGCCTAATACCTAAACCCAAAACCCAAAACCCTAAACCCAAAACCCTAAATCGTAAACTCTAAACCCTAAACCCTAAAGAATAAACCCTTCACCCTAAACCCAAAACCCTAAACCCTAAACCCAAAATCCTAAACCCTAAACCCTAAACCCTAACCCTAAACACAAATCCCTAAACCCTTAACCCAAAATACTAAACCCTAAACCCAAAACTCTGTACGCTAAACCCTAAACCATAAACCCTAAATCGTAAACTCTAAACCCTAAACCCTAAAGAACAAACCCTTAACCCTAAAGCCTAAACCCAAAATCCTAAACCCTAAACCCAAAACCCTAACCCTAAACACGAATCCCAAAACCCATAACCCAAAATCCTAAACCCTAAACCCCCCTAAACCCTAAACCCTAAACCCCAAATCCCCAAACCCTAAACCCTAAGCCTTAAACCCTAAACCCTAAACCCTAAACCCTAAATCCTAAACCCTAAGCCTAAACCCTAAACCTTAAACCCTAAACCCTAAACCCTAAACGCAAAACCCTAGCCCATAAACCCTAATTCTTAACCCTAAACCCTAAACCCTAAAACCTAAAATACCAAACCCTAAACCCTAAACCCTCAACACTAACCCTAAACTCTAAACCCTATACCCTAAACCCAATACACTAAACCCTAAACCCCAAACCACAAACCCTAAGCCCTAAACCCTAACGCTAAACCCTAATCCCTAAACCGTAAACCCAAAATGCTAAACCCAAAAACCTAAACCATAAACCCTAAACCCTTAACCCAAACCGCAAACCCCTAAACACTAAACCGCCCCAAACGCTAAACCCTAAACCGTAAATCCAAAACCCTAACCCGAAACCCTAAACTTTAAACCCTAAACCCTAAACCCTAAACTGAAAGCCCTAACGCTAAACCCTAACCCCAATCCCTAAAGCCTAAATCCTAAAGCCTAAACCCTAATCCCTAAGCCCTAAACCCTATACACTAAACCTTAAACCCTATACCTTAAAACTAGGCTCAAACCCTAAAACCTTAAACCCAAAACCCTAAACAAAAACCCTAAAACCCTAAACCCTAAACCTCAAACCCTAAACAGTAAACCCTAAACTCTAACACTAAACCATAAACCCTAAACCCTAAACCCCAAACCCTATACACAAAACAGTAAACCCTAAAAACTAAACCCTAAACCCTGAACCCTGAAACCCACAACCCGAAAGCCAAAAACCTAAACCCTAAACCCAAAACCCAAGACCCTAAATCCTAGACCCTAAACCCTAAACCCTAAACCCTAAGACCAAACCCTAAACCCTAAACCCTAAACCCTAAAACCTAAACCAAAAACCCTAAACCCAAACCCTAAACCATAAACCCTAAATCATAAACCCAAAATCCAAAACCCAAAACCCAAAACCGTAAACCATTGGCCTAAACCCTAAACGCAAACCCTAAAATCGAAACCCTAAACCCTAGACCCAACGCAAAACCCTAGCCCCTAAACCCTAATTCCAAACCCAAAACCCTAAACCCTAAACCCTAAACCCAAAACCCAAAACCCTAAACCCTAAATACTAACCCTAAACCCTAAACCCTAAACCCTAAACCCTAAACCCAATACACTAAACCCTAAACCCTAAGCCCTAAACCCTAACCCTAAAAGCTAATCCCTAAACCCTAAACCCAGAAACCTAATCCACAAACCCCAAACTCTAAAGCCTAACCCTAAAACCCTAAACACTAAACCCTAAACCTTAAACCCTTAGCCCAAAACTCTAAACCTGAAACCCTAAACCCTAAACCCTAAACCGAAAGCCCAAACGCTAAACCCTAAGCCTTTACGCTAAACCTTAAACCCTATACCCAAACCATAAACCCTAAACCCTAAACCCTAAATCCCAAACCCCTAAACCCTAAACCCTTAACCACCAAACCCTGAACCCTAAACCCTAAATCCTAAACCCTAAACGCTAAACCCTAAATCTAAAAGCCTAAGCCTAAACCCTAAACCTTAAACCCAAAACCCTAAACCCTAAATGCAAAACCCTAATTCTTAACGCTAAACCATAAACCCTAAACCCTAACCCCTAATTCTTAACGCTAAACCAAAAACCCTAAACCCAAAGCCTAAACCATACACCCAAAACCATAAACCCAAAACCGAAAACCCTAAATCCTAAACCATTGGCCTAAACCCTAAACGCTAAACCCTAAAACCTAAACCCTAAACCCTAAACCAAAAATGCAAAACCCTAGCCCCTAAACCCTAATTCCTAACCAAAAACCCTAAACCCTAAACCCTAAACCCTAACCCTAAACACTAAACCATAAACCCTAGACCCTAAACCCAATGCCCTAAGCCCTAAACCCTAAACCCTAAACCCTAAACCCTAAACCTTAAACCCTAAACCCTAAACCCTAAACCCTAAACCCAAAAACCTAAACCATAAACCCTAAACCCTAACCCCAAAACCCTAAACACTAAACCCTAAGCCCAAAACCCTAAACCCTAAACCCAAATTCGAAAAACCTAACCTGAAACCCTAAAAGCTAAACCCTTAACCCTAAACTCTAAACCCTAAACCCTAAACCGAAAGCCCTAATGCTAAACCCAAAGCCCTTACGCTAAACCCTAAACCCTAGAACCTAAACCATAAACCCTAAACACTAAACCCTAATTCCTAAACCCCTAAACCCTAAACCCTAAACGCTGAACCCTAAACCCTTAATCACCAAACCCTACAAACTAAGCCCTAAACCCTAAACCCTAAACCTAAATCCCTAAACCCTAAACACTGAAACCTAAACCCCAAACCCAAAACCCGTACATTAAACACTAAACCACAAATACTAAACCCTAAACCCTAAACCCTAAGCCCTAAACCCTAAACCCTAAAAACTAAATCCGAAACCATAAACCCTAAACCCTAAACCCTAAACCCTAAGCCCTCACAATAAACACTAAACCCAAAACCCTAAACCCAAAACCCTTAGCCCTAATCCCTAAACTCTCAACCTTAAAGCCTAAAGCCTAAAGCCTAAAGCCAAAACCCTAGACACTAAGACCTAAACCCTAGACTCTAAACCAAAATTCCCATACCTTAACACTAGGTCTTAACCCTAAAACGCTAAACCCTAAACCCTAAACCCTAACCCTAAACCGCAAACCCTAAACCCTAAACCCTAAACCCTATACACAAAACCCTAAACCGTAAAACCCTAAACCCTAAGGTGAAAACAAAAAACCCAAAACCCTATATCCTAAACCCTAAACCCAAAACTCGAAACCCTAACACTAAATCCTAACCTCTAAACCCTAAACCCTAAAACCTAAACCATAAACCCTAAACCCTAAGCCTAAGCCCTAAACCCTAAACCCTAAACCCTAAACGCTAAACCCTAAACCCTTGGCCTAAACCCTAAACGCTAAACACTAAAACCTAAACCCTAAACCATAAACCCTAAAACATAAATCCTAAACCTTCAACCCTAAACGCAAAACCCTAGACCCTAAACCCTAAACCCTAACCCTAAACCCTAAACCCTAAACCCGACACCTTAAACCCTAAAACCCTAAACCATAAACTCTAAACCCTAAACACTAAATCCTAAACACGAACCCTAAACCCTAAACCCTATACCCTGAACCCAATACACTAAACCCTAAACCCCAAACCCTAAACCCTAAGCCCTAAACCCTAACCCTAAACCCTAATCCCTAAACCCTAAACCCTAAAGCAAAACTCAAAAACCTAAACCATAAACCCTAAACCCTAACCCCTACACCCTAAACACTAAACCCTAAACCCTAAGCGCTAAACCCCAAACCATAAGCCGTAAATCCATAACCCTAACCCAAAACCCTAAACCCTAAACCCTAAACCCTAAACCCTATGCACTAAACCCAAAACACAAACCGTAAACACGATACCCTAAACCCTAAATGCTAGACCCTAAACCCTATACGCTAAACCCTAAACCCTAAACCGTCAACCCTAAGCCATAAACCCTAAACCCTAAACCCTAACCCCTAAACCCTAAACACTAAACCCTAAACCCTAAACCATAAACCCTAAACACTAAATCCAAATCCTTAACCCAAAACCCAAAACCCTAAACCCTAAACCCTAAACCCTAAACCCTAAACCCTAAACCCTAAACCCTAAACCCTAAACCCTAAGCCCTATACCCTAAACCGTAAACACTAAACCCTAAACCCTAAACCCTAGACCTTAAACCTTAAGCCATAATGCTAAACCCTAAGCCCCTAGGCTAAACCCTAAACCCTAAACCCAAAACCTTAAACCCAAAACCCAAAACCCTAAATCCTAAACCCCGAAACCATAAACCCTATACCGTAAACCCTAAAGCCTAAACAGTAAACCATAAACCCCTAAAGCCTAAACCTTAATTCCTAAGCCCTAAACCCTAAACCCTAAACCCTAAACCCTTAAACACTAAACCCCAAACCGTAAACCCTAAACCCTAAGCCTAAACCCTAAACCCTAAACTCTAAACCCGATGCACTAAACCGTAAACACAAGTCGTAAACCCTATACCCTAAACCCAAAATGCTAGACCCTAAAAACTATGCACTAAACCCTAAACCCTAAACCCTAAACCGTAAGCCCTAAACCCTAAACCCTAAACCCTTAACCTTAACCCCTAAACCAAAAACACAAAACCCTAAACCCTAAACCCTAACCCTAAACCCCAAATCCTAAGCCCTAAAACCATAAACCCTAAACAAAAAAACCCTAAACCCTAAGCCCTAAACCCTAAATCCAAAACACTAATTCTAAGCCCTAAACCTAAACCCTAAACCCCGAAACCTCAGCCCTAAAACCGCAAACCCTAAACAAAAAACCCTAAACACTAAACCCAAAACATTAACTATAAACCCAAAACTGTAATCACTAAACCCTAGACCCTAAACCCCACACACTAAACTGTAAACCCTAAACCCTAAACCCTTAACCTTTAACCATAAACCCTAAGCCTAAACCCTAAACCCTTAACCCTAAAACCTAAACCCTAAACCCTAGGCCTAAACCACAAACGCCAAACCCTAAAACCTAAACCATAAACCCTAAACCCTAAACCCAAAACCCTAGACCCATAACCCTAATCCCTAACCCTAAACCCTAAACCTTGAACGCTAAGCCCTAAAACCCTAAAACCAAATCCCTAAACACTAAACACTAACCCTAAACCCCAAACCCTAAACCCTAAACCCTATACACTAAACCCTAAACCCCGAACACTAAACCCTAAGCCCTAAACCCTACTGCTAAACCATAAACCCAAAACGTTAAACCCAAAAACCAAAAGAATAAACCCGAAACCCTAACCCCTAAACCCTAAACGCTAAACCCTAAACCGTAAACCTTAAGCCCTACAACCTAAACCCTAAACCCTAAAAAGAAAACCCTAAGCTGAAACCCTAAATCGTAAACCCTAAACCCAAAACCAGAAACCCTAAGCCCTAAACCCTACTGCTAAACCATAAACCCAAAACGTTAAACCCAAAAACCAAAAGAATAAACCCGAAACCCTAACCCCTAAACCCTAAACGCTAAACCCTAAACCGTAAACCTTAAGCCCTACAACCTAAACCCTATACCCTAAAAAGAAAACCCTAAGCTGAAACCCTAAATCGTAAACCCTAAACCCAAAACCAGAAACCCTATGCACTAAACCCTAAAGACAAACCGTAAACCCTATACCCTAAACCCTAAACGCTAGACCTGAAACCCTATACACTAACACTTAAACACTAAACACTAAACCCTAACCCCTAATTCGAAAACCCTAAACCCAAAACTCTGTACACTAAACCCTAAACTCTAAACCCTAAGCTCTAAAACCTAAACCCAAAACACTAAACCATAACCCTAAACCCTAAACGCTAAACCCTAAACCCTAACGCTAAACCCTAAGCCCTTACGCTAAATCCTAAACCCTAAACCCTAAACCATAAACCCTAAACCCTAAACCCATAAACCTTAAACACTAAACCCTGAACCCTAAACCCTAAACACTAAACCTAATCCCCACACCTTAAACCCCAAGCCCAAAACCCTAAACCCTAAACCCTAAGCCTAAACCCTAAACCCCAAACCCTAAAGCAAAAACCCTAAACCCTAAACCCTCAACCCTAAAAGCCTAAACCCTAAAGAAAAAACCCAAAACGCAAAACCCAAAACCCTAAACACAAATCGTAAACTCCAAACCCTAAACCCTAAACCCTAACCCCTAAACCCAAAATCCAAAACCCTAACCTGAAACCCTAAACCCTCAACACTAAACCCTAAACCCAAAACGCTACGCACTAAACCCTATCCCCTAAACCACAAACGCTAGACCCTAAACACGATACACTAAACCCTAAACCTTAAAGACTGAAACCTAAACCCTAAACCCTAAACGCCAAACACTAAACCCTAAACCCTAAACCCTAAGCCCTAAACTCTAAACCCTAAGCCCTAAACCCCAAACACTAAACCCTAAACCCTAAATCCTAAACCCTAAATCCTAAGCCCTAACCCTAAACCCTAAGCCCTTACACCAAACCCTAAAACCTAAACCAAAAAACCTAACCCTAAACGCTAAACCCTAAATCCTAAACCCCTAAACCCTACAGCCTAAACCCTAAACCCTAAACCCCTAGTCCCTGAACCTTCAACCCTAAATCCTAAACCCTAATCCATAAACCCTAAACCCTAAAGCTTAACACCTAAACCCTAAACCCTAGACCCAAAACACTAAACCCTAAACCATAAACCCTAAACCCGAAACCCTAAACCCTAAACCCTTAAGCCTAAACGCTAAACCCTAAACCTTAATCCCTAACCCTAATCTCAAAACCCTAAACCCTAAAACCTAAACCCAAAACCCTAAACACTAAACCCAAAACCCAAAACCCTAAACACTAACCTTAAACAATAAACCATAACCCTTAAACTCTAAACCTTAAACCCCATACACTAAACCCTAAACCCTAAACCCTAAAGCATAAACCCTATACCTAAACCCAAGGGCTAAACCCTAAAACCCTAAACCGTTTCCCCAAAACCCTCATCCCTAAACCCTAAACTATAAACCCTAAACCGTAGACACTAAACCCCAAACTCTAACCCTAAATCATAAACCCTAAACCCTAAACACAATACACAAAACCCTAAACCCTAAAACCTAAACCCTAAACACTAAACCCTAAACCCTAAAACCATAAACCCTAAACCCAAATCTCAAAACCCGAAGCCCTAAACCCTAAACCCTAAACACAAACCGTAAACCCATAACCTTAAACCCTAAACCCGTTACACTCTGCCCTAAACCCTAAATCCTAAACCCTCGGCCCAAAACCCTAAACGCTAAACGCTAAACCCTAACCCCTGAACCCTAAAAACTAAACCCTAAACCCTAAATCCAAAACCCTAACCCTAAACCCAAAAGCTTATGCACAAAACCGCAAACACAAACTGAAAACACTACACCCTAAACGCTAAACGCTAGACCCTAAACACTATACACTAAACCCTAAACCCTAAACCCTAAACAGTAAGCCCTATACCATAAACCCTAAACCCTAAACCCTAAACACTAAACCCTAAACACTAAACCCTAAACCCAAAACCTTAAATCCAAAACCCAAACTCAAAAACCTTAACCCTAAACCCTAAACCAAAAACCCTGTGCACTAAACCCTAAACCATAAACACTAACCCCTAAACCCCAAATCCTAAACCCTTAGCCCTAAACCCTAAACCCTAAACCCTAAACCCTAATCCCTGAACCCTAAACACTAAACCCTACACCCTAAACCCGAAACCCTAAATCCAAAACCCTAACCCGAAACCCAAAACCCTAAACCCAAAAGCATATGCACAAAACCCCAAACACAAACTGAAAACCCTATACCCTAAATGCTAAACGCTAGACCCTAAACACTATGCATTAAACCCTAAACCCTAAACCCTAAACACTAAGCCCTATACCCTAAACCATAAACCCTAAACCCAAAACCCCAAACACTAAACCCTAAACCCTAAACCCTAAACCTTAAACCCAAAACCCAAAACCCTAACTCGAAAACCTAAACCCTACACCCTAAACAAATAACCCCGTGCACTAAAACCTAAACCGTAAACACTAACCCCTAAAACCTAAACCCTAAACCCTAAACCCTATACCAAAAATCTTAAACCCTAGACCCCAAACCCTCAACACAAACCCTAAACCCAAAATCGTGAACACTAAACCATAAATCCTAAACCCTATACATTAAACCCTAACCCCTAAACCCCAAAACCTAAGCCCTAAAACGAAAACCCTAAACCATAAACCCTAAACCCCAAACCATAATCCCTAACCCTAAACTATAAACCCTAAACCCTAAACCCTAAAACCCTAAACCCTAAACCCTAAACCCTAAATCCTAAACACTAAACCCTAAACCCTAAACTCTAACACTAAACAATAAACCCTAGACCATAAACCCTATACACTAAACCTTAAACCCTTTACTCTAAACCCTAACCCCTAAACCCAAAACCCAAAACCCAAAACCCTATGCCCTAACCCTAAACCCTAAACCATATAACTAAACCCAAAACACCAAACCCTAACCCAAAACCCTAAATCCTAAACCCAATACCCTAAAACCCAAAACCCAACACGCTAAAACCTAAGCTCAAATACTAACCCCTAAACCCTAAACCCCAAACCTTAACCCTAAACCCTAACCCCAAACCTAAGCCCTAAACCCCAAACAGCCAAATTGGAGCCCTAAACCCTAACCCTTAAACCCTAAAACTTAAACCCTAAACCCTAAACCCTAAGAGTAAACTCTAAGCACTAAACCCTAATCCCTAAACCCTAAACAATAATCCCTAAACCTTAAACCCTTGGCCAAAACCCTAATCGCTAAACCCTAAAACCTAAACCCTAAACTCTAAACCCTAAACCCTAAACCCTAATCACTAAACCCTAAACCTTAAGTTCTAAGCCCTAGACCCCAAACACTAGACCCCAAGCCCTAAACCTCAAACACTAAACCCTAAACCCAAAAACCAAAAACCTAAACCATAAAGCCAAACACTAAACCCAAAACCCTAAACCCTAATCAATAAATTCTAAACCATAAATCCTAAACACTAAACCCTAAACCCTAGGCCTAAACCCTAAACGCTAAACCCTAAAACCTTAACCCTAAACTCTAAACCCTAAACCCTAAACCCAAAACCCCAAACCCTCAACCTAAGCCTAAAACCCAAAACACTAAAAACAAAATTCGAAACCCTAAACCGTAAACCGTAAACACGAAACCATAAACCCCAAACCCAAAATGCTAAACCCTAAACCCTAAACCCTAACCCTAAACCTTGAACCTAAACCTAAACCCAAAACCCTAAACACTAAACCCTAAAACCAAAACCCTAAACCCTAAACCCAAAACATTAAACCCAAAAGCATATGCACAAAACACTAAAACCAAACTGAAAACCCTATACCCTAAATGCCAAACACTAGACCCTAAACACAATACACTATACACTAAACCCTAAACCCTAAACACTAAGCCCTATACCCTAAACCCTAAACCCTAAACCCTAGCCCCTAAACCCAAAACAAGAAACCCTAAACCCTAAACCAAAAACCCTGTGCACTAAACCCTAAACAGTAAACACTAACCCCTAAACCCTAAACCCTAAACCCCAAACCCTAAACCTTAAACCCTATACCAAAAATCATAAAACCTAGACCCTAAACCCTCAACACTAACCCTAAACCGAAAACCCTAAACCCTAAAAACTAAGCCCTATACCCTAAACCCTAAACCTTAAACCCTAAACCTTAAACATTAAACCCTAAATCCTAAACCCTAAACCCTAAACCCTAAACCCTAAATCCAAAACCCTAACTCGAAAACCTAAACCCTAAACCCTAAACCAAAAACCCCGTGCACTAAACCCTAAACAGTAAACACTAACCCCTAAGCCCAAAACCCTAAACCCTAAACCCTAAACCCCAAACCCGAAACCATAAACCCTATACCAAAAATCTTAAACCCTATACCCTAAACCCTCAACACTAACCCTAAACCTCAAACCCTAAACATTAAACCCTAGATCATAAACCCTATACACTAAACCCTAAACCCTAAACCCCAAAACCTAAGCCCTAAACCGAAAACCCTAAACCCTAAACCCTAAACCCTAAACCCTAAACCCTAAACCCCAAACCATAATCCCTAACCCTAAACCATAAACCCTTATCCCTAAACCTACACCCTAAACCCCAAAACCCTAAACCCTAAACCCTAAACCATAAATCATAAACCCTAAACCCTAAACCATAAATCCTAAACCCTAAACCCTAAACTCTAACACTAAACAATAAACCGTAGACCATAAACCCTATACACTAAACCCTAAACCCTTTACTCTAAATCCCAACCCCTAAACCCAAAACCCAAAACCAAAAACCCTATGCCCTAACCCTAAAATTGAAACCATATACCTAAACCAAAAACACCAAACCATAATCCAAAACCCTAAATCCTAAACCCTATACCCTAAAACCGAAAGCCCAAAACCCTAAAACCTAAGCCAAAACACTAAACCCTAAACCCTAAACCCTAAACCCCATACCTTAACCCTAAACCCTAAACACTAAATCCTAAACCCTATACCATAAACACTAAACCCTAAAACCTAAACCCTAAACCCTTAACCCTAAACCCTAAACCCTAAACCACTAATCCCTAAACCCAAAACCCTAACCCAAAACCCTAAGCCCTTACACTAAACCTTAAACCCTAAACCCTAAAACCTAAACCCTAAACCTTAAACCCTAAACCCTAAACCCTAAATCCTAAACCCGAAAACCCAAATCCTTAACCCTAAACCCTAAACCCAAAACCCTAAACCCTAAACCGTAAACTCTATACCTTAACCCAAAACCCAAAACCCAAAACCCGACACACAAAAACCTAAAACCTAACACTAAACCCTAACCCCTTAACCCAAAGCCTAAGCCCTAAACCCCAATCACTCAAATTGAAGTCCTAAACCCTAAACCCTAAACCATAAACGCTAACCCCTAAACCTTAAAACTAAAACCCTAAATCCTAAACCCTAACAGCAAACCCTAAGAACAAAACCATAATCCCTAAACCCTAAACAATCAACCCTAAACCCTAAACCTTAAACCCTTGGCCTAAACCCTAATGGCTAAACCCTAAAACGTAAACCCTAAAATCTAAACCCTAAACCCTAAAACCTAAACCCTAATCACTAAACCCTAAACCTTAAGTTCTAAGCCCTAATCCCCAAACACTAAACCCAAAAGCTTATGCACAAAACTGAAAACACAAATTGAAACACTACACCCTAAACGCTAAACGCTAGACCCTAAACACTATACACTAAACCCTAAACGCTAAACCCTAAACAGTAAGCCCTATACCCTAAACCCTAAACTCTAAACCCTAAACACTAAACCCTAAACCATAAACACTAACCCTGAAACCCAAAACCCTTAGCCCTAAACCCTAAACCCTAAACCCTAAACCCTAAACACTAAACCCTAAACCCTAAACCCTAAACCCTAAATCCAAAACCCTAACCCGAAACCCAAAACCCAAAACCCAAAAGCATATGCACAAAACCCCAAACACAAACTAAAAACCCTATACCCTAAATGCTAAACGCTAGACCCTAAACACTATGCATAAAACCCTAAACCCTAAACCCTAAACACTAAGCCCTATACCCTAAACCATAAACCCTAAACCCAAAACCCTAAACACTAAACCCTAAACCCTAAACCCTAAACCTTAAACCCAAAACCCAAAACCCTAACTCGAAAACCTAAACCCTAAACCCTAAAAAAAAAACCCCGTGCACTAAAACCTAAACCGTAAACACTAACCCCTAAAACCTAAACCCTAAACCCAAAACCCTATACCGAAAATCTTAAACCCTAGACCCTAAAGCCTCAACACTAACCCTAAACCCAAAACCGTAAACACTAAACCCTAAATCCTAAACCCTATACACTAAACCCGAACCCCTAAACCCCAAAACCTAAGCCCTAAACCGAAAACCCTAAACCATAAACCCTAAACCCCAAACCATAATCCCTAACCCTAAACCATAAACCCTTAACCCTAAACCCTAAACCCTAAACCCTAAAACCCTAAACCCTAAACCCTAAACCCTAAATCCTAAACACTAAACCCTAAACCCTAAACTCTAACACTAAACAATAAACCCTAGACCATAAACCCTATACACTAAACCTTAAACCCTTTACTCTAAACCCTAATACCTAAACCTAAAACCCAAAACCCAAAACCCTATGCCCTAACCCTAAACCCTAGACCATATACCTAAACCCAAAACACCAAACCCAAACCCAAAACCCTAAATCCTAAACCCAATACCCTAAAACCCAAAACCCAAAACGCTAAAACCTAAGCCCAAATACTAACCCCTAAACCCTAAACCCCATACCTTAACCCTAAACCCTAACCCCAAACCCTAAATCCTAAACCCGAAAATCGTAAATCCTAAACCCTAAACACTAAATCCTAAACTCAAAAATCGTAAATCCTAAACCCTAAACCCTAAACCCTAAACCCTTAACCGAAAGCCTAAGCCCTAAACCCCAAACAGTCAAATTGGAGCCCTAAACCCTAAACCCTAAACTCTAACCCCTAAACCCTAAAACTTAAACCCTAAACCCTAAACCCTAAGAGTAAACCCTAAGCACTAAACCTTAATCCCTAAACCCTAAAAAATAATCCCTAAACCTTAAACCCTTGGCCAAAACCCTAATCGCTAAACCCTAAAACCTAAACCCTAAACTCTAAACCCTAAACCCTAAACCCTAAACCCTAATCACTAAACCCTAAACCTTAAGTTCTAAGCCCTAGACCCCAAACACTAGACCCCAAGGCCTAAACCCCAAACACTAAACCCTAAACCCAAAAACCAAAACCCTAAACCATAAAGCCAAACACTAAACCCAAAACCCTAAACCCTAATCAATAAATTCTAAACCATAAATCCAAAACACTAAACCCTAAACCCTAGGCCTAAACCCTAAACGCTAAACCCTAAAACCTTAACCCTAAACCCTAAACCCTAAACCCTAAACCCAAAATCCCAAACCCTCAACCTAAGCCCAAAACCCAAAACACTAAAAACAAAATTCGAAACCCTAAACCCTAAACCGTAAACACGAAACCATAAACCCCAAACCCAAAACGCTAAACCCTAAACCCTAAACCCTAACCCTAAACCTTGAACCTAAACCTAAACCCTAAACCTAAACCTAAACCCAAAACCCAAAACCCTAAATGCTAAACCCTAAAACCAAAACCCTAAACCCTAAACCCAAAACATTAAACCCAAAAGCATATGCACAAAACCCTAAACCCAAACTGAAAACCCTATACCCTATGAAATTAGGAATAGCTTCCCAAGAGGGGGGGTGAATTGGATTCTAAAAGTTTCTTTTAATTCCTTTTAAAATACCTTAAACTTCTTTTATTTCTTTCAACCAATTCTTGACTTATTTTTTAATTCCTTAATCAATCAAGAACTTAGTTCTCTTATCCAATCAATTAAACACAATCTTCAAAGCAAACAATCAATTTATTTGCCAAGTACAAGTTAAACAACAAACAACCAAACCAAGATATAAAGTATTCAGCAATTTGGTAATATAAGATCTTGAGATAGTTTATTTGTTTATATAAGCCCTGTGATTATGAATTATAATTTATGCTTACTGACGTAAAGCCCTGTATAAATAAATCCAATCACTCTTTCCAAATATTTAGAATTCAAATAAACTCTTGGTAAATTTATCTTTGGGGTGTTAACCAAGTAACGTACTCCCGTATGGTTTCCGCAAGGTATGGTGTAACCAACGTACTCCCTTTCGGTTTTCGCAACCCAAATCAAAATTGGATTTTAAGTTTACTTGATTTCCAAATATGCATAGTATGTATAATTTAGATATTTAAATCATCCACGCAGTTGTATATGAACTGAAATTAAAGAATAGGGAAAGAGAGAGTGAGACTAAGATTTTTACGAGGTTCGGCTTATACCCAGCCTACGTCCTCGCCTTTGGCAAACCACCAAAGGATTCACTAAACCTGTTCTGTTGACGGGTGGAACAAAACCGATTACAACACTCCTTGGTTAAGGCTAGAGCCTGCCTTCTCCAAACGATATTCCCTCGTTCGGTCACTCCTTACATAGGCTAGAGTCTGCCTCTCTAAGCAATATCCCCTTGCTTAGCCAACGATCCAAACACCTTGGAACGTCAATGAACTACAAGAAACATAAGATAAAATCTACGTACAAGTATACTCTCTCAAAGAGCAAGTTAGTACAATTTCAGCACTATATACTTAAATGTAAAATATCAATAGGAAATAGAATGAAGCTCAAGTGTCGAATTTACCAATATCCTTCTTAGAAGAGGATTAGCAGTAGGAATTCAAAGGAAGAAGGATCAACACTTCAGAGTTCTCAGCAAAGGAATTTTTCAATGAGTGAGCAAGAGAACTTAGGAAGAACAACAATACTTCCAGCTTCTCAAAACAGATTTTTCAATTCTTGGTTTTTTTTATTTGTTTTGCAAAACCATGTATTTATAGTCTTTCAAACTTGCAAAAGTTTCCTTAAAGAATTTCCCTATTTATTATAATATTTAAGGTTCAAACGGCTAAAATTTAAAACATTCGAATTTTAAAAATTTGCCCGTTGAACAATTTTTAAATGTCTGACAACAGTGACCTCGTTTCAGTGTTTTAGCCATAAATTTTTCTATATAACTCCAAATTAGGTGATCTTGGTGTTAAACGAAAGCTAAGAGACAATCCTACAACTTTTGTGTTTATCACTATTTAAAATAATGAGTTTTTGATAGAGAAATATTCACCTCAATGCGGCTGTATAAAAACTGACAGCATTTGGGAAAAAACTCTTTTTGGTGCTCTTTATTCCAAAAATGATTTTAACCTTTTTAAAATAATTTTTGACCATATAAAAATATTATTCAGGTATTTTAAAAAGTATCTAGGTCTAAGAAGTTAACCTAAGAGCTTCAAATATTTCAAATGATATTTTAAACATTAAAGCACTTACATGAGACTTCTAAAATATTAACATTCTAAGTTTTTGAGTCTTCATGCTTTGTCCTTTGATTGAATCCATCTTTTCTTCAAACTTCCATATTCTTTAAGCTTTCTTACTTTGCCTTTCTTTGAATCTTTTGACTTTAATATGCCTTGGCTTTCAACAACTTATTCATGTCCTCATGTTCTTCAACAAGTAATTCATGTCTTGACTCATTTAAGCTTCATTTGATCCTTGTGAGCACTTTGACCTTGCTTCCATCATATTTGATCCTTGTGGGCACTTTGACCTTACTTTCACATATATGAATCCTAAAATATCATTACTCACACAATTACATTAAATTTCACTTGTTTGTTAGCATCAAAATAAGATAACAAGATTTTAAGCCTTGTTAGGCTAACAATCTCCCCATTTTTGATGATGACAAACAATGAGCAAAAATTTGAGTAAGCCTAAAAAAAAAGGCTCCCCCTTTCAATAAGCTTCATCTTAATAAAATTAATATTAATTTCATCAATCGTGCTCATTACTTTCTTTTGGTTTTACAAGCTTTTTCAATCAATATTAAATATTTAAATACTTCTTTTGAATAGATATAATGTTCATGCTCAATTATGCCCAATTTTTGCTTCACAACTTCTCCCCCTTTTGACATCAATCAAAAAGAAAAGAAATGATTTAAATTGAAATACAAATCATTTTGAGTATATCAATAACCATGTATTCCAAACATATGTACACACTCAAGTTATTGTTTTTCAATATAGCATGTGTAGTGTGTAGCTCACCGCATTTATTCAAGATACCAACTAATATTAATTTTATGGTTTTTATGATACCAATTTAAAGTTTTAAAAATAATAATAATTCATGATATCAATTGATTAATGATTCATGACACTTCCCCTGAATTCAATACATTCAGTTTTGTTATTAATTTTGCTTTTATCATCTCATGTAAAATATTGAATCATATCCCATATCAAATATCAATATCATGCTAAGATCATCAATGTCACATCATGCTCATAGACATAATCATGCTCATGAATAATTTGACTTTGTGATACCAAGTAAGCTTTTAGGTTTGATATCTATTGAAATTTTTAACATGTGAAACCAAAAATACTTTATAGATACCAAAGCTTAATATCACATAATATATAGTTCATAGATACCAATATAACTACTATTATCTTTCATGGCTCATAGATAAAGAGTAGTATGTTTATCCATGTGATTCATTTAAAATCATGCATGTTCAAGAATTATCCTTATATCAAAAAAAATTTATGCTTAAGCTCAATAATCTCATTCTCAATTTTCAACGTAGTGAGCCATACTTTTCAATATAAATCAAGTCAAGTTAATTATTACACATGTAGCATATAGCATATCAACACATCACATATAGGCAAGCAAGCATGTAGCATGTAACAGCAAGGCGCTTATATAATAAGCTCAAATTTGATATTTTCTCTATATTTTCTTAAGTTAAGCCTTGTAAAAAGTCATCCTATGATTTTGGCCAACAATGCCATTTTCAAATTTATATATGTGTGAAGTCATTATTTCATTTTTGATACCCATATTTTCTTGGGTCCGGAGGATTTTTCAAGGGAGGTTTCTTTTATTTTCCATACTTGTTTGGTTTTAACACTTTTCCTCTTAAACGGACATTCAAACTTTATATGCCCCTTTTTCTTGCATTAATAGCATATGATGTTTGTGTAAGCATTAGAAGATGTGCAAGTATAGTCTTTGGATTCTTTCAAGAAATATCCCATGTAAGAATTCTTTTTCTTTTTATTTTCAATTCCATTGAAACCAATGCTTTCTTTATTTAAAGACATTCTTTGTAAGCCAATCATCTTATCAAGATTTTCTTTTCCTTTAGTGAAGTTATGAATGATCTTATCTTTATCTTCAATCTGACTCTTGAGATTTTCTATCTCTTTCTTGTTATCAACTTTCTTTTGTGATTTCTCTAACTCTAGAGATAATTTTCTTATTCTATCCTCTAATTCAGAAATATACAAATCTTTCTCATATACGGTAGAGGATAGAGATGGAAGGTCTTCTATCATTTGTTCATTCTTGATTTCTAGTTTCTCAATTTTCAAGTTGTTTTCTTTTTCAGCAAAAATTTTTGGATTATATTTCTTTCTTGGCTGATTCATACTTATGTTCTAATTGTTTGAGTTTTGAGTCTTTATCTCTTTCAGCATTCTTCAAGAATTCTATCTCTTTCATTAAACTTTCATTCTCATTCTTCAATGAGATGTTTTGTTTATTTGCTTTCATCAGCATCTTATGTACTTTGAATAGATCATTTTGAACTTCATCATAAGAAGGCATATCCTCATCACTTGATTCATCACTACAAGAATTATTTGAAGATTTAGTTGAGGAGCTTTCTTTGTTATCCCATGCCATAAAGCACGTGTAAGCAACCTCTTGGTCACTTATTTCATTCTCCGAACTACTTGTACTATCCCAAGTAGTGGCTTTCATGGCCTTCTTCTTTTTCTTCTTAGATTCTTTCTTTAGTAGTGGACATTCCGGTTTGATATGTCCAGCTTTGTTGCAATTGTAACACGTAAGAGTTTTATTCTTTGATTTCTTACTAACTTCTTATTCTTCTTCATCTGATTCAGATTTTTGAATTCTTCTCTTGAATTTGTTTTTCCTTCTTAGTATCCTTGCTAGCTTTTTAGATATAAAGGCTGCTTCATCTTCATCCATCTCTTCACTACTAGAGTTTTCTTGTGAAGTTTTAAAGGCTATTTTTTCTTGGGTTTTGGTTTTCCCACTCTTTTCATTCATTACCATTTCGTATGTGAGGAGAGAACCTATAAGCTCATCTAAGGATGTATTTTTCAAATTTCTACCTTCCGTAATAGCAGTAGCTTTTGGTTCCCACATGGAGGGAAGGCCTCGTAGAATTTTTCTTATCATCTCATAAGTAGTGTAAGTTTTTCCTAATGCATTTAGGGAATTTATTATATGAGTGAACCTAGTAAACATATTTGTAATTGATTCATCCGAGTTCATCTTAAAGGCTTCATACTCGCTTGTGAGCATATCAACCCTATTATCCCTAACATCCATTGTTCCTTCATAAGTAACTTCTAGCTTATCCCATATTTCTTTAGCTGATTTACAAGCCATTACTCGATTAAATTCATTAGCATCTAAAGCACAATATAACGCATTCATAGCACTAGCATTAACTTGTAGTATCTTATAGTCTAGGTCGGTCATACCATTTTTCTCTTTGGGAACTTGTTTTCCATCAACTATCTTAGTGGGAATTTGGTCACTTTCCATGACAACTTCCCATGCTTTCCAATTCATAGTTTGAAGATATATTTGCATTCTCTTTTTCCAAAAAGTGTAGTTCAAACCACAAAAGATAGGTGGCCTAATTGAAGATTGTCCTTCTCCAAAGGGAGCTACGCCTAAGTTAGCCATTTAGATCTTTTTATAGCTACTATTTAAGATTTGCTATAACCCCGCTCTGAGACCAATTGAAAATAGGAATAGCTTCCCAAGAGGGGGGGTGAATTGGATTCTAAAAGTTTCTTTTAATTCCTTTTAAAATACCTTAAACTTATTTTATTTATTTTAACCAATTCTTGACTTATTTTTTAATTCCTTAATCAATCAAGAACTTAGTTCTCTTATCCAATCAATTAAACACAATCTTCAAAGCAAACAATCAATTTATTTGCCAACTACAAGTTAAACAACAAACAACCAAACCAAGATATAAAGTATTCAGCAATTTGGTAATATAAGATCTTGAGATAGTTTATTTGTTTATATAAGCCCTGTGATTATGAATTATAATTTATGCTTACTGAAGTAAAGCCCTGTATAAATAAATCCAATCACTTTTTCCAAATATTTAGAATTCAAATAAACTCTTGGTAAATTTATCTTTGGGGTGTTAACCAAGTAACGTACTCCCGTATGGTTTCCGCAAGGTATGGTGTAACCAACGTACTCCCTTTCGGTTTCCGCAACCCAAATCAAAATTGGATTTTAAGTTTACTTGATTTCCAAATATGCATAGTATGTATAATTTAGATATTTAAATCATCCACGCAGTTGTATATGAACTGAAATTAAAGAATAGGGAAAGAGAGAGTGAGACGGAGATTTTTACGAGGTTCGGCTTATACCCAGCCTACGTCCTCGCCTTTGGCAAACCACCAAAGGATTCACTAAACCTGTTCTATTGACGGGTGGAACAAAACTGATTACAACACTCCTTGGTTAAGGCTAGAGCCTGCCTTCTCCAAACGATATTCCCTCGTTCGGTCACTCCTTACATAGGCTAGAGTCTGCCTCTCTAAGCAATATCCCCTTGCTTAGCCAACGATCCAAACACCTTGGAACGTCAATGAACTACAAGAAACATAAGATAAAATCTACGTACAAGTATACTCTCTCAAAGAGCAAGTTAGTACAATTTCAGCACTATATACTTAAATGTAAAATATCAATAGGAAATAGAATGAAGCTCAAGTGTAGAATTTACCAATATCCTTCTTAGAAGAGGATTAGCAGTAGGAATTCAAAGGAAGAAGGATCAACACTTCAGAGTTCTCAGCAAAGGAATTTTTCAATGAGTGAGCAAGAGAACTTAGGAAGAACAACAATACTTTCAGCTTCTCAAAACAGATTTTTCAATTCTTGGTTTTTTTTATTTGTTTTGCAAAACCATGTATTTATAGGCTTTCAAACTTGCAAAAGTTTCCTTAAAGAATTTCCCTATTTATTATAATATTTAAGGTTCAAACGGCTAAAATTTAAAACATTCGAATTTTAAAAATTTGCCCGTTGAACAATTTTTAAATGTTTGACAGCAGTGACCTCATTTCAGTGTTTTAGCCATAACTTTTTCTATATAACTCCAAATTAGGTGATCTTGGTGTTAAACGAAAGCTAAGAGACAATCCTACAACTTTTGTGTTTATCACTATTTAAAATAATGAGTTTTTGATAGAGAAATATTCACCTCAATGCGGCTGTATAAAAACTGACAGCATTTGGGAAAAAACTCTTTTTGGTGCTCTTTATTCCAAAAATGATTTTAACCTTTTTAAAATAATTTTTGACCATATAAAAATATTATTCAGGTATTTTAAAAAGTATCTAGGTCTAAGAAGTTAACCTAAGAGCTTCAAAATATTTCAAATGATGTTTTAAACATTAAAGCACTTACATGAGACTTCTAAAATATTAACATTCTAAGTTCTTGAGTCTTCATGCTTTGTCCTTTGATTGAATCCATCTTTTCTTCAAACTTCCATATTCTTTAAGCTTTCTTACTTTGCCTTTCTTTGAATCTTTTGACTTTAATATGCCTTGACTTTCAACAACTTATTCATGTCCTCATGTTCTTCAACAAGTAATTCATGTCTTGACTCATTTAAGCTTCATTTGATTCTTGTGAGCACTTTGACCTTGCTTCCATCATATTTGATCCTTGTGGGCACTTTGACCTTACTTTCACATATATGAATCCTGAAATATCATTATTCACACAATTACATTAAATTTCACTTGTTTGTTAGCATCAAAATAAGATAACAAGATTTTAAGCCTTGTTAGGCTAACACACAAAATGCCAAACACTAGACCCTAAACACTATACACTATACACTAAACCCTAAACCCTAAACACTAAGCCCTATACCCTAAACCCTAAACCCAAAACAATAAACCCTAAACCCTAAACCCTAAACCCTAAACCAAAAACCCTGTGCACAAAACCCTAAACAGTAAACACCAACCCCTAAACCCTAAACCCTAAACCCCAAACCCTAAACCTTAAACCCTATACCAAAAATCTTAAAACCTAGACCCTAAACCCTCAACACTAACCCTAAACCGACAACCCTAAACCCTAAAAACTAAGCCCTATACCCTAAACCCTAAACCTTAAACCCTAAACCCTAAACATTAAACCCTAAATCCTAAACCCTAAACCCTAAACCCTAAATCCAAAACCCTAACTCGAAAACCTAAACCCTAAACCCTAAACCAAAAACCCCGTGCACTAAACCGTAAACCGTAAACACTAACCCCAAAACCCTAATCCCAAAACCTACACCCTAAGCCCGAAAACCCAAAACCCTAAACCCTAAACCATAAATCCGAAACCCTAAACCCTAAACCATAAATCCTAAACCCTAAACACTAAACTCTAACACCAAACAATAAACTGTAGACCATAAACCCTACACACTAAACCCTAAACCCTTTACTTTAAATCCTAACCCCTAAACCCAAAACCCAAAACCCTAAACCCTATGCCCTAACCCTAAACTTGAAACCATATACCTAAACCCAAAACACCAAACCATAATCCAAAACCCTAAATCCTAAACCCTATACCATAAAACCGAAAGCCCAAAACCCTAAAACCTAAGCCAAAACACTAAACCCTAAACCCTAAACCCTAAACCCCATACCTTAACCCTAAACCCTAAACACTAAATCCTAAACCCTATACCATAAACACTAAACCCTAAAACCTAAACCCTAAACCCTAAACCCTAAACCCTAAACCCTAAACCACTAATCCCTAAACCCAAAACCCTAAGCCCTTACACTAAACCTTAAACCCTAAACCCTAAACCCTAAACCCTAAACCTTAAACCCTAAACCCTAAACCCTAAATCCTAAACCCCTAAACCGTAAACCTTTAACCCGAAACCCTAAACCCTAACACTAAACCCAAAACCCTAAACCCTAAACCCTAAACCCTATACCTTAACCCAAAACCCCAAAACCCAAAACCCGACACACAAAAACCTAAAACCTAACACTAAACCCTAATCCCTTAACCCAAAGCCTAAGCCCTAAACCCCAATCACTCAAATTGAAGCCCTAAACCCTAAACCCTAAACCTTAAACGCTAACCCCTAAACCTTAAAACTAAAACCCTAAATCCTAAACCCTAACAGTAAACCCTAAGCACTAAACCCTAATCCCTAAACCCTAAACAATCAACCCTAAACCCTAAACCCTAAACCTTAAACCCTTGGCCTAAACCCTAATCGCTAAACCCTAAAACCTAAACCCTAAAATCTAAACCCTAAACCCTAAACCCTAAACCCTAATCACTAAACCCTAAACCTTAAGTTCTAAGCCCTAATCCCCAAACACTAAACCCCAAGCCCTAAACCCTAAACCCTAAACCCAAAAACCAAAACCCTAAACCCTAAAGCCAAACACCAAATCGAACACCCTAAACCCTAATCAATAAATTCTAAACCATAAATCCAAAACACTAAACCCTAGGCCTAAACCCTAAACGCTAAACCCTAAAACCTAAACCCTAAACTCTAAACCCTAATCCCTAAACCATAAACCCCAAACCCTTAACCAAAGCCCAAAACCCAAAACACTAAAAACTAAATTCAAAACGCCAAACCCTAAACCCTAAACACTAAACCATAAACCCCAAACCCAAAACGCTAAACCCTAAACCCTAAACCCTAACCTTAAACCCTAAACCTAAACCTAAACCCAAAACCCTAAATCCTAAACGCTAAACCCTAAAACCAAAACCCTAAACCCTAAACCCAAAAGCATATGCAAAAAACCCTCAACACAAATTGAAAACCCTATACCCTAAATGCTAAACGCTAGACCCTAAACACTATACACTAAACCCTAAACCCTAAACCCTAAATACTAAGCCCTATACCCTAAACCCTAAACCCTAAACCCTAACCCCTAAACCCTAAACACTAAACCCTAAACCCTAAACCCTAAATCCAAAACCCTAACTCGAAAACCTAAACCCTAAACCCTAAACCAAAAACCCTGTGCACTAAACCCAAAATCGTAAACACTAACCCCTAAACCCTAAACCCTAAACCCTAAACCCTAAACTTGAAACCCTAAACTTAAAACCCTATACCAAAAATCTAAAACCCTAGACACTAAACCCTCAACACTAACCCTAAACCTAAAACCCTAAACTCTAAACCCTAGATCCTAAACCCCATACACTAAACCCTAAACCCTAAAACCCAAACCCTAAGCCCTAAACCGTAAACCCTAAACCATAAACCCAAGACCCTAAACCATAATCCCTAACCCTAAACCGTAAACCGTAAACCCTCAATCCTAAAACCCTAAACCCTAAACCCTAAACCATAAATCCTAAAACCTAAACCTTAAACCCAAAACAACAAACCCTAGACCATAAACCCTATACACTAAACCCTAAACCCCAAACCCAAAACCCTAAACCCTAAACCCAAAACCCTAAACCCTATGGCCAAACCCTAAACCCTAAACCCTATACTTAAACCCAAAACACCAAACCCTAGCCCTAAACCCTAAATCCTAAACCCTATACCCTAAAACCCAAAACCCTGAAGCCCACACACTAAACCCTAAACCTTAAACACAATACCTTAACCCTAAACCCTAAACCCTAACCCTAAACACTAAATCCTAAACCCTATACCATAAACACTAAACCCTAAAACCTAAACCCTAAACCCTAAACCCTAAACATTAAACCCTAAACCACTAATCCCTAAACCCAAAACCCAAAACCCAATGCCGTAACCCTAAACCCTAAGCGCTTACATTAAACCCAAAAACCTAAACCCTAAACCTTAAACCCTAAACCCTAAACCCTAAATCCTAACCCCGAAAATCGTAAATCCTAAACCCTAAACCCTAAACCCTAACACTAAACCCAGAACCCAAAACCCTATACCTTAACCCCAAACCAAAAACCCTAAACCCTACACACTCAACCCTAAAAACCTAACACTAAACCCTAAATCCTTAACCCTAATCACTAAAATCGAAGCCCAAAACCCTAAACCCTAAGCCCTAACCCCTAAACCCTAAAACCTAACTAAGCCCTAACAGTAAACCCTAAGCACTAAACCCTAATCCCTAAACCCTAAGCACTAAACCCTAAACCCTAAACCATAATTCTTAAACCCTTGGCCAAAACCCTAATCGCTAAACCCTAAAACCTAAACCCTAAACTCTAAACCCTAAACCCTAAACCCTAATGACTAAACCCTAAACCCTAAGCCCTAAGCCCTAAACCCCAAACACTAAACCCCAAGCCCTAAACCCTAAACCCAAAAAAAAAAAACCTCCACCCTAAAGCCAAACACTAAACCCAAAACCCAAAACCCTAATCAATAAATTCTAAACCCTAAAACCTTAACCCTAAACCCTAAACCCTAAACGCTAGGCCTAAACCCTAAACGCTAAATGCTAAAACCTAAACCTTAAACTCTAAACCCTAAAACCTAAACCCGAAACCCCAAACCCTTAACCTAAGCCAAAAACCCAAAATACTAAACACTAAATTCTAAATCCTAAACCCTAAACAATAAACCATAAACCCAAAAACCCAAAACCCAAAACCCTAAACCCTAACCCTAAACGCTAAACAAAAACCTAAACCCTAAACCTAAACCAAAACCAAAAACCCAAAACCCAAAACGCTAAACCCTAAAACCAAAACCCAAAACCCTAAACCCTAATCACTAAACCCTAAACACTAAACCCTAAACCCCTAATCCCCAAACCCTAAACACCAAGAACTAAACCCCAAACCATAAATCCTAAACCCTAAGCACTAAACCCAAAACCCCTATTCCAAAAACCCTCAACACTAAACCCTAAACCCTAATCCCTAAACCCTAAACCCTAAACCCTAAAACCCTAAACCCTAAACCCTAAACCCTAAACCCTAAATACTAAACCCTAATCCCTAACCCTAAACCCCAAACCCAATACACTAAACCCTAAACCCTAAACTTTAACCCTAGGCAATAAACCCTAAACCTTAAACCCTATACACTAAACCTTAAACACTAAACCCTAAACCGTATACCATAGCCCTAGGCCTAAACCCTAAAAGCCTAAAACCCTAAACCCTAAACCCAAAACCAAAAATCCTAAACCCTAAACTGTAAACCCTTAACTCTAACCCTAAACCATAAACCCTAAGCCCTATACACAAAACCTTAAACTCTAAAACCTAAACCCTAAAGCCCTTACCCCTAAACAGAAAACCAAAAACCCAAAACCCAAAACCCAAAACCGTAAAGGC
>NW_026652045.1:0-59321 GCF_029873635.1 Malania oleifera
TTTAGGGGGGAGTGTGGGTGGTGCAGGGTTAGGGGGGTGGGGGGGTTGGGGTTTAGGGTTTAGGGTTTTGTGTTTTGGGTTTAGGGTTTGGGGTTTAGGGTTTAGTGTTTAGGGTTTAGGGTTTAGTGTTTAGGGATTAGGGTTTGGGGCTGACGATTTAGGGTTGAGGGTTTATTGTTTAGGGTTTGGTGTATAAGGTTTAGGGTTATGGCTTTAGGCCTTTGGGTTTCAGGTTTAGTGTTAAAGTTTAGGGTTTAGGGTTTTAGGGTTTAGGTCTTAGGGTTTACGTTTTAGGGATTGGGTTTAGGGAATAGGGTTTAGTGTTTAGGGTTTAAGGTAAGGGTTTAGGTTTTAGGGTTTAGTGTATAGGGTGTGGGGGTTTTCGTGGTTTTTAGGTTTAGGTTTGGTGGTTTATGTTGAGGTTAGGCTAGTGTAGGGTTTAGGGTTTAGCGTTTAGGGTTTAGGATTTAGGGTTTAGGGTTTAGAGTTTTGGGTTTAGGGTTTAGGGTTTAGGTTTCAGGCTTAAGGATTTAGGTTTTAGGGTTTAGGGTTTAGGTTTCAGGGTTTAGGGTTTAGAGTTTTGGGTTAGGGAATAAGGTTTAGGGTTTCGGTTTTAGGGTTTAGGGTTTGGGGTTTAGGGTTTAGTGCTTAGGGTTTAGGGTTTAGGGCTTAGGGTTTAGGGTTTAGTGTTTAGGGTTTAGGATTTAGGGTTTAGGGTGTTGGGATTAGGGTTTTGAGTTCAGCATTTAGCGTTTAGGGTTTAGTGTTTTGGGTTTAGGACTTGGGGTTTAGGGTTTAGGGTAAAGGTTTAGGGTTCAGGGTTTCGGGTTTAGGGTTTAGTGTGTGCAGATTAGGGTGTCGTGTTTAGGGTTTAGGGTTTAGGATAAGGGATTGGGGTCTAGGGTTTAAGGTTTAGGGTTAGGGTTTAGCGTTTGGGGTTTAGGGTTTAGGGTTTAGTGTTCAGCGTTTAGAGTTTCGGTTTTAGGGTTAGGGTTTAGGGTGTAGGGTTTAGGGTTTTGGGCTTAGGGTTTAGGTTTTGGAGTTTAGCGTTTAGCGTTTAGAGCTTAGGTTTTAGTGTTTAGTGTTTAGGCTTAGGGTTTAGGGTTTAGGGTTTAGGGTTAGGGTTTAGGGTTTAGCTTTTAAAGTTAGGATGTAGGGTTTAGGGTTTAGGGTTTAGGGTTTAGCATTTAGGGTTTAGGGTTTAGTGTTTAGTGTTTATGGATTAGGGATTGGGGCTTACAATTTAGGGTTTTGGGTTTAGGGTTTCGTGTTTAGTGTTTAGCGTTTATAGTTTGGGTTTAGGGTTAGGGCTTAGGGTTTACCTTTTAAAGTTAGGATTTGTGGTTTAGGGTTTAGGGTTTAGCGTTTAGTGTTTAGGGTTTAGTGTTTAGTGTTTAGGGATTAGGGATTGGGGCTTACTGTTTGGGGTTTAGGGTTTAGGGTTTAGTGTTTAAGGTTTGGTGTTTATAGTTACAGTTTAGGGTTTAGGGTTTAGCGTTAGGTGTTTAGGCATTTTTTATTTAGGGTTTTGGGTTTAGGGTTTAGCATTTAGGGTTTAGGGTTTAGGGTTAGGGCTTGGGGTTATGGGTTTAGGGCATTATGTTAGGGCTTTGGTTTAAGGGTTTAGAGTTTAGGGTTTAGGGTTTGGTGTATAGGGTTAGGATTTAGGGTTTTGGGTTTAGGGTTTAGGTTTTAGCGTTTAGGGTTTAGGGTTCAGTGTTTAGTATTTAGGGTTTAGGGATTGGGGCTTACTGTTTAGGGTTTGGGGTTTAGGGTAAGGGTTTAGGGTTTAGGGTTTAGTGTATAGGGTTTAGGGTTTAGGGTTTATAGTTAGGGTTTAGGGTTTAGGGTTTAGCGTTATGAGTTTAGGCGTTTTTTATTTAGGGTCTTGGGTTTAGGGTTTTGGCGTTTAGGGCTTTGGGTTAAAGGTTTAGGGTATAGTGTTAGGGCTTTGGGTGAAGTGTTTAGGGTTTAGGATTTCGGGTTTAGGGTTTTGGGTTTGGTGTATAGCGTTAGGATTTAGGGTTTAGGGTTTAGGGTTTAGGGTTTATCGTTTAGGGTTTAGGGTTCATGGTTTAGTGTTTAGGCATTATGGATTGGGGCTTACAGTTTAGGGTTTAGGGTTTGGGGTTTAGGGTTTAGGGTAAGGGTTTAGGGTTTAGGGTTTAGGGTTTAGGGTTTAGGGTTTAGTGTATAGAGTTTAGTGTTTAGGGTTAGGGCTTAGGGTTTAGGGTTTATAGTTAGGGTTTAGGGTTTAGGGTTTAAGGTTAGGGTTTTAGGCATTTTTTATTTAGGGTTTATGGTTTAGGATTTAGCGTTTAGTGTTTAGGGTTAGGGCTTTGGGTTAAGGGTTTAGGGTTTAGGGTTTGGGGTTTAGGGTTTGGTGCATAGGGTCAGGGTTTAGGGTTTAGCATTTAGGGTGTAGGGTTCAGGGTTTAGTGTTGAGGGAATAGGGATTAGGGCTTGCGGTTTAGGGTTTACGGTTTAGGGTTTAAGGTTTAGGGTTTAGTGTTTAGGGTTTAGGGTTTAGGGTTTACGGTTTAGGGTTTAGGGTTGGAGCTTACGGTTTAGCGTTTATAGTTACGATTTAGGGTTCAGGGTTTAGAGTTAAGGGTTTAGGCATTTTTTATTAAGGGTTTAGGGTTTAAGGTTTAGCGTTTAGGGTTTAGGGTTAGGGCTTTGGGTTAAGGGTTTAGGGTTTAGGGTTTGGGGTTTGGGGTTTGGGGTTTGGGGTTTATGGTTAAGAGTTTAGTGTTTAGGGTTTAGAGTTTAGGTTTTAGGGTTAGGGTTTTGGGTTTTGGGATTAGGGTTTAGTGTTTGGGTTTTGGGCTTAGGGTTTAGGTTTTAAGGTTGAGCGTTTTGGGTTTTGGGCTTAGTGTTTAGGGTTTAGGGTTTAGGGTTTAGGGCTTAGGCTTTAGGGTTTAGGGTTTAAGGTTTAAGGTTTAGGATTTTTTGTTAGGGTTTAGGGTTTAGGGTATAGGGGTTTAAGATTGACGGTTTAGGGTTTTGGGTTTAGGGTTTAGGGTTTAGTGTTTAGGCTTTAGGCTTTAGGCTTTAGGGTTATAGGTTTAGTGTTTAGGGTTTAGGTTTTAGGGCTTAGCGCTTAGGGTTTAGGGCTTAGGTTTTAGGGTTTAGGGTTTAAAGTTTAGGGTTTAGGGTTTAGGTTTTAGGGTTAGGGTTTAGGGTTTAAGGTTTCGGGTTTAGGGTTAAGGGTTTAGGGTTAAGCGTTTAGGGTTTAGGGTTTAGGGTTTACGGTTTACGGTTTAGGCTTAGGGTTTAGGGTTTAGGGTTTAGGGTTTAGGGTTTAGGGTTAGAGTTTTGGGTTTAGGGTTTTAGGTTTATGGTTTATTGTTTAGGGTTTAAGGTTTAGGGCTTAGGGTTTAGGGTTTACGGTTTACAGTTTGCGATTTAGGGTTTAGGGTTTAGGGTTTAGGGTTTAGGGTTTGCGGCTTAGGCTTAGGGTTTATGGTTTAGGGTTTAGGGTTAGGGTTTAGGGTTTAGGTTTTAGGGTTTGGGTTTAGGGTTAGGGTTTAGGGTTTAGGTTTCAAGTTTTTAGCGTTAAAGGTTTAGGGTTTAGGTTTGGGGTTTAGGGGTTTTAGGTTTAGGGTTTAAGCAATTTAGGTTTCTGGGGGTTGGAATAGGTTTAGGGTTTCGGGTTTAGCGTTTAGGGTAGCTTTAGGTTTAGGTTTCGTTATTGGGTTTAGGGTTTAAGGTTAGGGTTTAGCTTTTATGTGTTTAGTGTGTATGTTTTAGTTTAGGTTTATAAAGGTTTTTAGGGTTAACGGTTTTAGGTTTTCGTTTAAGTAATATTAATTTAGAACGTTTATACAGTTTAGGGTTTAAGGCTGTGCATTTGAGCGAAATTTAACATCATTTAGAGTTTTGGATTTAGGGTTTAGGGATTAACGTTTAGGGTTTTGGGTAAGGGTTTAGTGTTTAGGGTTTAGGATTTAGGGTTTAGGTTTTAATGTTTAGGGTTTTGGTTTTAGGGTTTAGGATTTAGGGTTAGGGAATAGGGTATTGGGTTTAGGGTTTGGGGTTTAGGGTAAAAGTTTTGGGTTTAGGGTTTAGGGTTTAGAGTTTTGGTTTTAGGGATTAGGATTTCAGTTTTAGTGCTTAGGGTTTAGGGTTAGAGTAGGGTTTAGGGTTTTGGGTTTTGGGTTTAGGTTCTAGGGTTTTAGGGTTTAGGGTTTAGGTTCTAGGGTTTTAGGGTTTAGGGTTTAGGGTTTAGGGTTTAGGGTTTATGTTTTAGGGTTCATGGTTGAGGGTTTAGGGTTTATCGTTAGGGTTTAGTGTTTAGGGCTTAGGGTTAGGGTTTAGGGTTTGGGGTTTAGGGTTTAGGGTTTAGGGTTTAGGGTTTAGGGTTAGGGCTTAGGGTTTAGGGTTTATAGTTAGGGTTTAGGGTTTAGCGTTAAGGGTTTAGGCATTTTTTATTTAGGGTTTAGGGTTTAGGGTTTACGGTTAGGGCTTTGGGTTAAAGGTTTAGGGTATAGGGTTAGGGCTTTGGGTTAAAGGTTTAGTGTTTAGGTTTTGGGATTTAGAGTTTAGGGTTAAGGGTTTAGTGTTTAGGGTTTAGGGTTTAGTGTTTTGGTCATTGGCAGAGGGTTTAGGTGTTAGGTTTGAGCGTTTAGGGTTTGGGGCTTAGGCTTTTGGGTTTACGGTTTAGAGTTTTGGGTTTAGGCTTTAGGTTTTAGTGTTTAGGGTTTACGATTTACGCTTAGGGTTTTGGGTTTTGGCTTAGGGTTAAGGGTTTTGTGTTAGAGTTTACGGTTTAGGGTTTCGGGTTTATGGTTTATGGTTTAGGGTTTAAGGTTTTGGGCTTAGAGATTAGGGTTTAGGGTTTAGGGTTTAAGATTTAGGGTTTAGGGTTTGGGGTTTAGGGTTTAGGGTTTAGGGTTTAGGGTTTAGGGTTTACGGTTAGGGTTTAGGGTTTAGGGTTTATAGTTAGGATTTAGGGTTTAGCGTTGAGGGTTTAGGCGTTTTTCATTTAGGGTTTAGCGTTTAGGGATTTTGGATTTAAGGTTTAGGGTTTGGGGTTTAGGGTTAGCGCTTTGGGTAAAGGGTTTAGAGTTTAGGGATTAGGGGTTTAGGGTTTAGTGTTTTGGGTTTAGGGTTTAGTGTTTAGATTTTCGGGTTTGTCCATTATTGTTTATGTTTGTGGGTTTAGGGTTTTGCGTTTAGGGTTTAGGGTTAAGCATTTAGGGTTTAGGATTTAGGATTTTGGGTTTAGGGTTTTGGGTTTGGGGTTCAGGGTAAGGGATTGGGGTATAGGGGTTAGGGTTTAGGGTTTGAGGTTTGGGGTTTTGGGTTTAGGGTTTAGCGTTTAGGTTTTAGGGTTAGGGCTTACGGTTTACGGTTTAGGGTTTAGCGTTTAGGGTTTAGGGTTTAGGGTTTGGCGTTTAGGGTTTAGAGCTTAGGTTTTAGGTTTTAGGGTTTAGTGTTTAGGGTTTAGGGTTTAGGTTTAAGGTTAGGGTTTTGGGTTTAGGGTTTAGGGTTTAGGGTTTAGTGTTAGAGTTTACGGTTTAGGGTTTCGGGTTTATGGTTTATGGTTTAGGGTTTAAGGTTTTGGGCTTAGGGTTTAGGGTTTAGGGTTTAGGGTTTAGGGTTTAGGGTTTAAGGTAAAGGTTTAGGGTTTAGGGTTTAGTGTATAGGGTTTAGGGTTTAGGGTTAAGATTTTTGGGATTAGGGTTTAGGGCTTAGGGTTTAGGGTTTAGCGTTCGGGGTTTAGGATTTCGGGTTTTGGGTTTTGGGTTTTGGGGTTTAGGGTTTAGGGCTTAGGGTTTAGGGTTTAGGTTTTAGGGTGTAGGGTTTAGGGTTTAGGGTTTAGGGTTTTGTGTTAGGACATAGGGTTTAGGGTTTAGGGTTTAGGGTTTAGGTTTTAGTGTTTAGTGTTTAGGGTTTAGGGTTTAGGGCTTAGTGTTTAGAGTTTAGCGTTTAGGATTTAGGATTCAGGGTTTAGGGTTAGGGTTAGGGTTTTGTGTTTAGGGTTTTGAGTTCAGCATTTAGCGTTTTGGGTTTTGTGTTTTGGGTTTAGCACTTAGGGTTTAGGGTTTAGGGTAAAGGTTTAGGGTTCAGGGTTTCGGGTTTAGGGTTTAGTGCGTAGGGTTTAGGGTTTCGGGTTTAGGGTTTAGGGTTTAGGGTTCATGGGATTGGAGTTTAGGGTTTAGGATTTAGGGTTTAGGGTTTGGGGTTTAGGGTTTAGGGTTTAGGGTTTAGTGTTTAAGGTTTAGAGTTTAGGTTTTAGGGTTAGGGTTTAGGGTTTAGGGTTTAGGGTTTTGGGCTTAGGGTTTAGGTTTTAGGTTTTAGGGTTTAGCGCTTAGGGTTTAGAGCTTAAGTTTTAGGGTTTAGGGTTTAGGATTTAGAGTTTAGGGTTTAGGGTTTAGGTTTTAGGGTTAGGGTTTAGGGTTTAAGTTTTAGGGCTTAGCGCTTAGGGTTTAGGGCTTAGGTTTTAGGGTTTAAAGTTTAGGGTTTAGGGTTTAGGTTTTAGGGTTAGGGTTTAGGGTTTAAGGTTTCAAGTTTTGGGTTAAGGGTTTAGGGTTAAGGGTTTAGGGTTTTGGGTTTACAATTTACAGTTTAGGCTTAGGGTTTTGGGTTTAGGGTTTAGGGTTTAGGGTTTAGGGTTAGGGTTTTGGGTTTAGGGTTTTAGGTTTATGGTTTAATGTTTAGGGTTTAAGGTTTAGGCCTTAGGATTTAGGGTTTACGGTTTACGACTTGCGATTTAGGGTTTAGGGTTTAGGGTTTAGGGTTTGCGGCTTAGGCTTAGGGTTTATGGTTTAGAGTTTAGGGTTAGGGTTTAGGGTTTAGGTTTTAGGGTTTGGGTTTAGGGTTTAGGGTTAAGTGTTTAGCGTTAAGGGTTTAGGGTTTAGGGTTTGGGGTTTAGGTTTTAGGGTTTAGGGTTTAGAATTTAGGGTTGAGGGTCTGTGAATAGGGTTTAGGGTTTAGGGTTTAGCGTTTAGGGTAAGGCTTTAGGGTTTAGGGTTTAGTGTATTGGGTTTAGGGTTTAAGGTTTAGGGCTTAGCTTTTAGGGTTTAGGGTTTAGAGTTTAGGGTTTAGGTTTTAGGGTTAAGGTTTAGGGTTTATAGTTTAGGGTATAGAATTTAGCGTTTAAGGTTTAGGGTTTAAGGCTGTGCATTTAGCGTTTATCATTTAGAGTTTTGGATTTAGGGTTTAGGGATTAACGTTTAGGGTTTTGGGTAAGGGTTTAGTGTTTAGGGTTTAGGATTTAGGGTTTAGGTTTTAGGGTTTAGGGTTTTGGTTTTAGGGTTTAGGATTTAGGGTTAGGGAATAGTTTATTGGATTTAGGGTTTGGGGTCTAGGGTCTGAGGTTTAGGGTAAAGGTTTTGGGTTTAGGGTTTAGGGTTTAGAGTTTTGGTTTTAGGGATTAGGATTTCAGTTTTAGGGCTTAGGGTTTAGGGTTAGAGTAGGGTTTAGGGTTTTGGGTTTTGGGTTTAGGTTCTAGGGTTTTAGGGTTTAGGGTTTAGGGTTTATGTTTTAGGGTTCATGGTTGAGGGTTTAGGGTTTAGGGTTTATCGTTAGGGTTTAGGGTTTAGGGCTTATGGTTTAGGGTTTAGGGTTTGGGGTTTAGGGTTTAGGGTTTAGGGTTTAGGGTTTAGGGTTAGGGCTTAGGGTTTAGGGTTTATAGTTTGGGTTTACGGTTTTGGGTTTAGCGTTAAGGGTTTAGGCGTTTTTTATTTACGGTTTAGGGTTTAGGGTTTACGGTTAGGGCTTTGGGTTAAAGGTTTAGGGTATAGGGTTAGGGCTTTGGGTTAAAGGTTTAGTGTTTAGGTTTTGGGATTTAGCGTTTAGGGTTAAGGGTTTAGTGTTTAGGGTTTAGGGTTTAGTGTTTTGGTTTTTGGCATAGGGTTTAGGTGTTAGAGTTGAGCGTTTAGGGTTTGGGGCTTAGGTTTTTGGGTTTACGATTTAGAGTTTTGGGTTTAGGCTTTAGGTTTTAGTGTTTAGGGTTTACGATTTACGCTTAGGGTTTAGGGTTTTGGCTTACGGTTAAGGGTTTTGTGTTAGAGTTTACGGTTTAGGGTTTCGGGTTTATGGTTTATGGTTTAGGGTTTAAGGTTTTGGGCTTAGAGATTAGGGTTTAGGGTTTAGGGTTTAAGATTTAGGGTTTAGGGTTTGGGGTTTAGGGTTTAGGGTTTAGGGTTTACGGTTAGGGTTTAGGGTTTAGGGTTTATAGTTAGGGTTTAGGGTTTAGCGTTGAGGGTTTAGGCTTTTTTCATTTGGGGTTTAGCGTTTAGGGATTTTGGATTTAGGGTTTAGGGTTTGGGGTTTAGGGTTAGCGCTTTGGGTAAAGGGTTTAGGGTTTAGGGATTAGGGGTTTAGGGTTTAGTGTTTAGATTTTTGGGTTTGTCCATTAGGGTTTATGTTTGTGGGTTTAGGGTTTTGCGTTTAGGGTTTAGGGTTAAGCATTTAGGGTTTAGGATTTAGGATTTTGGGTTTAGGGTTCAGGGTAAGGGATTGGGGTTTAGGGGTTAGGGTTTAGGGTTTGAGGTTTGGGGTTTTGGGTTTAGGGTTTAGCGTTTAGGTTTTAGGGTTAGGGTTTACGGTTTACGGTTTACGGTTTAGGGTTTAGGGTTTAGGGTTTAGGGTTTAGGGTTTAGGGTTTTGGTTTTTGGGCTTAGGGTTTAGGTTTTAGGGTTTGGCGTTTAGGGTTTAGAGCTTAGGTTTTAGGTTTTAGGGTTTAGTGTTTAGGGTTTAGGGTTTAGGTTTTAAGGTTAGGGTTTTGGGTTTAGGGTTTAGGGTTTAGGGTTTAGTGTTAGAGTTTGCGGTTTAGGGTTTCGGGTTTATGGTTTATGGTTTAGGGTTTAAGGTTTTGGGCTTAGGGTTTAGGGTTTAGGGTTTAGGGTTTAAGGTAAAGGTTTAGGGTTTAGGGTTTAGGGTATAAGGTTTAGGGTTAAGATTTTAGGGATTAGGGTTTAGGGCTTAGGGTTTAGGGTTTAGCGTTTCGGGTTTAGGATTTAGGGTTTTGGGTTTAGGGTTTTGGATTTTTGGTTTTGGGTTTAGTGTTTACGATTAAGGGTTTAGGGCTTAGGGTTTAGGGTTTAGGGTTTAAGTTTTACGGTGTAGGGTTTAGGGTTTAGGGTTTAGTGTTAGGACATAGGGTCTAGGGTTTAGGGTTTAGGGTTTAGGGTTTAGGGTTTAGTGTTTAGTGTTTAGGGTTTTGGGTTTAGGGTTTAGTTTTTAGGGTTTAGCGTTTAGGGTTTAGGATTTAGGGTTTAGGGTTTAGGGTTAGGGTTTTGTGTTTAGGGTTTTGAGTTCAGCATTTAGCGTTTTGCGTTTAGTGTTTTGGGTTTAGCACTTAGGGTTTAGGGTTTAGGGTAAAGGTTTAGGGTTCAGGGTTTCGGGTTTAGGGTTTAGTGCATAGGGTTTAGGGTTTCGGGTTTAGGGTTTAGGGTTTAGGGTTTAGGGTTTGGGGTTTAGGGTTTAGGGTTTAGAGTTTAAGGTTTAGAGTTTAGGTTTTAGGGTTAGGGCTTAGGGTTTAGGGTTTAGGGTTTAAGGATTAGGGTTTTGGGCTAAGGGTTTAGGTTTTAGGTTTTAGAGTTTAGCGCTTAGGGTTTAGACCTTAGGCTTTAGGGTTTAGGGTTTAGGATTTAGAGTTTAGGGTTTAGGGTTTAGGTTTTAGGGTTAGGGTTTAGGGTTTAGGGTTTAGGGTTTAGGGTTTGGGGTTTACGGTTTATGCTTAGGATTTTGGGTATTGTGTTTTGGGTTTAGTGTTAAAGTTTACGATTTGGGGTTTTGGGTTTATGGTTTATAGTTTTGGGTTGAAGGTTTTGGGCTTAGGGTTTAGGGTTTAGTGTTTAAGGTTTAGGGTTTAGGCTTATGGTTTAAGGTTTAGGGTTTAAGGTTTTGGGCTTAGGGTCTAGGGTTTAGCTTTTAGGGTTAGGATTTAGGGTTTAGGGTTTAGGGTTTAGCATTTAGGGTTTGGGGTTTAGGGTTTAGTGTTTAGGGTTTGGTGGATAAGGTTTAGGGTTATGGCTTTAGGTGTTCGGGTTTACGGTTTAGTGTTAGAGTTTAGGGTTTAGGGTTTAGGGTTTAAGGCTTAGGGTTTAGGGTTTAGGGTTTGGTGTATAGGGTTAGGATTTTGGGTTTACGGTTTAGGGTTTAGGGTTCAGCGATTAGGGTTTTGCGTTCAGGGTTTAGTGTTTAGGGAATTGGGATTGGGGCTTACAGTTTAGGGTTTAGGGTTTAGGGTTTAGGGTTTAGTGTTTAGGGTTTCGTGTATAAGGTTTAGGATTATGTCTTTAGGTCTTAGAGTTTAGGGTTTAGTGTTAGAGTTTAGGGTTTAGGGTTTGGGGTTTAGGGCTTAGGGTTTAGGGTTTAGGGTTTATGGTTTAGGGTTTAGGGTTTATGGTTTTTGGTTTAGGGTTTAGGGTTTAGGGTTTCGTGTATAGGGTTAGGATTTAGGGTTTAGCGTTTAGGTTTTGGTGTTTAGTGTTTAGGGATTAGGGATTGGGGCTTACGGTTTAGGGTTTACGGTTTAGTGTTTAGGGTTTGGTGTATAAGGTTTCGGGTTATGGCTTTAGATCTTTGGGTTTAGGGTTTAGGGTTTAGTATTAGAGTTTAGGGCTTAGGGTTTAGTGTTTAGGTCTTAGGGTTTAGTGTTTAGGGTTTAGGGTTTGGTGTATGGGGTTTAGAGTTTAGGGTTTAGGGTTTAGGGTTTGGGGTTTAGGGTTAGGGAATAGGGTTTAGGGTTTAGGGTTTATGGTATGGGTTTAGGGTTTAGGGTTTAGTGTATAGGACTTAGGGTTTCATGTTTAGGGTTTAGGGTTTAGGGTTATGTGTTTAGGGATTAGGGTTTAAGGCTTAGGCTTTAGGGTTTAGCGTTCGGGGTTTAGGATGTAGGGTTTAGGGTTTAGGGTTTTGGGCTTTCGGTTTAGGGATTAGGGTTTAGGGTTTAGGGTTTAGTGTTTAGGGTTTAGGGTTTAGGGTTTAGGTTTTATGGTTTAGGGTTTAGGCTTTAGTGTTAGGGCATAGGGTTTAGGGTTTAGGGTTTAGGGTTTAGGGTTTAGGGTTTAGGGTTTAGGGTTTAGGGTTTAGGGTTTTGTGTTTAGGGTTTAGGGTCTGGGGCTTAGGGTTTAGGGTTTATCGTTTAGGGTTTAGGATTTAGGGTTTGGGGTTTAGGGTTTTGTGTTTTGGGTTTTGGGTTTTGGGTTCAGCGTTTAGCATTTTGGGTTTAGTGTTTTGGGTCTAACACTTAGGGTTTAGGGTTTAGGGTAATGTTTTAGGGTTCAGGGTTTTGGGTTTACGGTTTAGTGCATAGGGTTTAGGGTTTGGGGTTTAGGGTTTAGGGTTTTGGGTTTAGTGTTTAGGGTTTAGAGTTTAGGTTTTAGGGTTAGGGTTTGGGGTTTAAGGTTTAGGGTTTAGGGTTTAGGGTTTTGGGCTTAGGGTTTAGGTTTTAGATTTTAGGGTTTAGCGCTTAGGGTTTAGAGCATAGGTTTTAGGGTTTATGGTTTAGAGTTTAGGGTTTAGGGTTTAGGTTTTAGGGTTATGGTTTAGGGTTTAGGGTTTAGGGTTTACGGATTACGAATTATGCTTAGTGTTTTGGGTTTTGGGTTTTGGGTTTAGGGTTTAGGGTTTAGCGTTAGAGTTTACAGTTGAGGGTTTCGGGTTTATGGTTTATGGTTTAGGGTTTAAAGTTTTGGGCTTAGGGTTTAGGGTTTAGTGTTTAGGGTTTAGGGTTTAGGGTTTAGGCTTTGGGTTTGGGGTTTAGGGTTTAGTGTTAGGGTTCAGGGTTTAGCTTTTAGGGTTAGGATTTAGGGTTTAGGGTTTAGGGTTTAGTGTTTTGGGTTTGGGGTTTCGGGTTTAGTGTTTAGGGATTTAGGATTGGGGTTTGAGGTTTAGGGTTTAGGGTTTAGGGTTTAGTGTTTAGGGTTTGGTGTATAAGGTTTAGGTGTTCAGGTTTAGGGTTTAGTCTTAGAGTTTAGGGTTTAGGGTTTAGGGTTTAAGGCTCAGGGTTTAGGGCTTAGGGTTTAGGGTTTGGTGTATAGGGTTAGGATTTAAGGTTTACGGTTTAGGGTTTAGGGTTTAGCATTTAGGGTTTAGCGTTCAGGGTTTAATGTTTAGGGAATTGGGATTGGGGCTTACGGTTTAGGGTTTAGGGTTTAGTGTTTAGGGTTTTGTGTATAAGGTTTAGGGTCATGGCTTTAGGTCTTAGAGTTTAGGGTTTAGGGTTAGCATTTAGGGCTTAGGGCTTAGGGTTTAGGGTTTAGGGTTTAGGGTTTAGGGTTTAAGGTTTGGTGTATAGGGTTAGGATTTAGGGTTTAGGGTTTAGGGTTTAGGGTTTAGGGTTTGGTGTATAGGGTTAGGATTTAGGGTTTAGGGTTTAGCGTTTAGCGTTTAGGGTTCAGGGTTTAGTGCTTAGGGATTAGGGTGTGGGGCTTATGGTTTAGGGGTTAGGGTTTATTGTTTAGTGTTTGGTGTATAAGGTTTAGGGTTATTGCTTTAGGTCTTTGCGTTTAGGGTTTAGTGTTAGAGTTTAGGGTTTAGGGTTTAGGTCTTAGGGTTTAGTGTTTATGGTTTAGGGTTTAGGGTTTGGGGTTTGGGATTTGGTTTATAGGGTTTAGAGTTTAGGGTTTAGGGTTTAGGGTTAGGGAATAGGGTTTAGGGTTTAGGGTTTATGGTAAGGGTTTAGGGTTTTGGGTTTAGTGTATAGGGTTTAGGGTTTAGGGTTTAGGGTTTAGGGTTTAGTGTTTAGGGTTTAGGGTTTAGGGTTTTGGGCTTAGGGTTAGGGTTTAGCGTTCAAGGTTTAGGATTTAGGGTTTAGGGTTTTGGGTTTGGGTTTTGGGTTTTGGGTTTAGGGTTTAGGGTTTAGGGTTTAGGGTTTATGGTTTAGTGTTAAGGGTTTAGGGTTTAGGTTTTACGGTTTAGGGTTTGGGGTTTAGGGTTAGGGAATAGGGTTTAGGGTTTAGGGTTTAAGGCATACGGTTTAGGGTTTAGCGTTTTGGGTTTAGGATTTAGGCTTTACGGTTTAGGGTTAGGTTTTAGGGTTTCGAGTTTAGGGTTTTGAGTTCAGTGTTTAGCGTTTAGGGCTTAATGTTTTTTGTTTAGCACTTAGGGTTTATGGTTTCGGGTAAAGGTTTAGGGTTCAGAGTTTCAGGTTTAGTGTTTAGTGCATAGTGTTCAGGGTTTTGGGTTTTGGGTTTAGGGTTTAGGGTTTAGGGTAAGGGATTGGGGTATAGGGTTTATGGTATAGGGTTTGGGGTTTGGGGTTTTGGGTGTAGTGTTTAGGGTTTACTGTTTAGGGTTTAGAGTTTAGGTTTTACGGTTAGGGTTTGTGGTTTAGGGTTTAGGGTTTAGGAGTTAGGGTTTTGGGCTTAGGGTTTAGGTTTTAGGGTTTAGGGTTTCGGGTTTAGGTTTTAGGTTTGGGTTTAAGGTTTACGGTTTACGTTTTAAGCTTAGGGTTTGGGGTTTTGGGTTTAGGGTTTAGTGTTAGAGTTTGTGGTTTAGGGTTTCGTGTTTATGGTTTATGGCTTAGGGTTTAAGGTTTTGGGCTTAGGGTTTAGGGTTTAGGGTTTAGGGTTTAGTGTTTAGGGTTTAGGGTTTAGGGTTAGGGAATAGGCTTTAGGGTTTTGGGTTTAGGGTTTGGGGTTTAAGGTAAGGGTTTAGGGTTTAGGGTATAGCATTTAGTGTATAGGGTTTAGGGTTTAGGGTTTAGGGTTTAGTGCTTCGGGTTTAGGGTTTAGCGTTTAGGGTTTAGGATTTAGGGTTTAGGGTTTAGGGTTTTGGGTTTTGGGTTTACGATTTTGGGTTTTTGGTTTAGGGTTTAGGGTTAGGGGTTTTGGGTTTAGGGTTTAGGGTTTAGGTTTTAGGGTTTAGGGTATGGGATTTAGCGTTTAGGGTTTAGGGTTTAGCGTTTAGGGTTTAGGATTTAGGGTTTGGGGTTTAGGGCTTAGGGTTTAGGGCTTATGGTTTATGGTTTAGCGTTTAAGGTTTAGGATTTAGGGTTTTGGGTTTTGGGTTTTGGGTTTTGGGTTTTGCGTTTTTGGTTTACGGTTTAGGGTTAGGGGTTTTGGGTTTAGGGTTTAGGGTTTAGGGTTTAGGGTTTAGGGTTTAGGGTTTAGGGTTTAGTGTTTAGGGTTTAGGGTTTAGGCTTAGGGTTTAGGTTTTAGGGTTTAAGGTAATGGTTTAGGGTTTAGGGTATAGCATTTAGTGTATAGGGTTTAGGGTTTAGGGTTTAGGGTTTGGGGTGTAGGGCTTCAGGTTTAGGGTTTAGCGTTTAGGGTTTAGGATATAGGGTTTTGGGTTTTGGGTTTTGTGTTTTGGGTTTTGGGTTTTTGGTTTAGGGTTTAGGGTTAGGGGTTTCGCGTTTAGAGTTTAGGGTTTAGGTTTTAGGGTTTAGGGTATAGGATTTAGTGTATAGGGTTTAGGGTTTAGGGTTTGGGGTTTAAGGCTAAGGTTTAGGGCTTCGGGCTTCGGGTTTAGGGTTTAGCGTTTAAGGTTTACGGTTTACGCTTTATGCTTAGGGTTTGGGGTTTTAGGTTTAGGGTTTAGTGTTAGAGTTTACGGTTTAGGATTTAAGGTTTTGGGCTTAGGGTTTAGGGTTTAGGGTTTGGGGTTTAGGGTTTAGGATTTAGTGTTTAGGGTTTAGGGTTTGGGGTTAGGGAATAGGGTTTAGGGTTTAGGGTTTAGGATAAGGGTTTAAGGTTTAGGGTATAGCATTTAGTGTATAGTGTTTAGGGTTTAGGGTTTAGGGTTTAGGGTTTAGCGTTTAGTGCTTCGGGTTTAGGGTTTAGCGTTTAAGGTTTAGGATTTAGGGTTCAAGGTTTTGGGTTTTGGGGTTTGGGTTTAGGGTTTAGGGTTTTTGGTTTAGGGTTTAGGGTTAGGGGTTTCAGGTTTAGGGTTTAGGGTTTAGGTTTTAGGGTTTAGGGTATAGGATTTAGCGTTTAGGGTTTAGGGTTTAACGTTTAGGGTTTAGGATTTAGGGTTTGGGGTTTAGGGCTTTGGGTTTAGGGCTTCGGGTTTAGGGTTTAGCGTTTAAGGTTTGGGATTTAGGGTTTTGGGTTTTGGGTTTTGGGTTTTGGGTTTTTGGTTTACGATTTAGGGTTAGGGGTTTCGAGTTTAGGGTTTAGGGTTTAGGTTTTAGGGTTTAGGGTTTAGGGTTTTGTGTTTAGGGTTTATGGTTTAGGGCTTAGGGTTTAGGGTTTAGCGTTTTGGGTTTAGGATTTACGGTTTAGGGTTTAGGGTTTAGGGTTTTGGGTTTAGGGTTTTGAGTTCAGCTTTTAGCATTTAGGGTTTAGTGTTTTGGGTTTAGCACTTAGGGTTTAGGGTTTAGGGTAAAGGTTTAGGGATTAGGGTTTCAGTTTTAGCGTTTAGTGCATGGGGTTTACAGTTTCAGGTTTAACATTAGAGTTTAGGGTTTAGGGTTTCCGGTTTATGGTTTATGGTTTGGGGTTTAAGGTTTAGGGCTTAGGTTTTAGGGTTTAGGGTTTAAGGTTTAGGGTTTAGGCTTAGCGTTTAGGGTTTAGTGTTAAGGTTTAGCCTTTAGGGTTTATGGTTTAGTGTTTAAAGTTTATGGTTTAGTGTTTAAGGTTTAGGGTTTACAATTTAGGGCTTTGGGTTTAGGGTTTAGCATTTAGAGTT
This sequence comes from Malania oleifera, assembly GCF_029873635.1. Taxonomy (NCBI): domain Eukaryota; kingdom Viridiplantae; phylum Streptophyta; class Magnoliopsida; order Santalales; family Ximeniaceae; genus Malania; species Malania oleifera. The sequence continues at coordinate 15,592 of NW_026652045.1, forward strand.
TTGGATTTAGGGTTTAGGGATTAGGGTTTAGGGTTTAGGGTAAGGGTTTAGTGTTTTTGGGTTTAGGGTTTAGGGTATGGGGTTTAGGGTAAAGGTTTAGGGTTTTTCATTTTGGGTTTAGGGTTTAGGGTTTAGGTTTTAGGGGTTAGGATTTCAAATTTGGGGTTTAGGGTTTAGGGTTGGAGTTTAGGGTTTAGGGTTTTGGGTTTAGGGTTTAGGGTTTAGGTTTTGGGGTTTATGGTTTAGGGTTTAGGGTTTAGGGTTTATGGTTAAGGATTAGGGTTTAGGGTTTAGTGTTTAGGGTTTAGGGTTTAGGGCTTAGGGTTTAGGGTTTAGGGTTTAAGGTTTAGGGTTCAGGGTTTTGTGTTAGGGTTTAGGGTTTAGGGTTTAGGGGTTTAACGTTTAGGGTTTAAGGTTTGGGGTTTGGGGTTTAGGGTTTAGGGTTTAGGGTTTAAGGTTTAGGGTTTAGGCTTTAGGGTTAAGGGTTAAGGGTTTAGGGTTTAGGTTTTAGGTTTTAGCGTTTAGAGTTTAGGGCTTAGGTTTTAGGGTTTAGGGTTCGGAGTTTTGGGTTTAGGGTTTAGGTTTTAGGGTTAGGCTTTAGGATTTAGGGTTTAGGGTTTAGGGTTTACGGTTTGGGCTTAGGGTTTTGGGTTTTGGGCTTAGGGTTTAGACATGAGGGTTAGAGTTTTGTGTTTAGGGTTTCAAGTTTATTTTTTATGGTTTAGGGTTTAAGGTTTAGGGCTTAGGGTTTGGGGTTTAGGGTTTAGGTTTTAGGGTTTTGGCTTAGGGTTTACGGTATAGGTTTTAGGGTTAGGGTTTAGGGTTTAGGGTTTAGGTTTTAGGGTTTAGGATTTGGGATTGAGTTTAGGGTTTAGGGTTTAGGGTTTAGGGTAAGGGTTTAGGATTTAGGGTTTAGGGTTTAGGGTTTAAGGTTTCGGGTTTGGGGTTTAGTGTTTAGGGTTTAGGGTTTAGGGTTTAGGGTTTAGGGTTTAGGGTTTAGGGTTTAGGATTTAGCGTTTAGTGTTTATGGTTTAGGGTTTTGGGTTTAGGGTTTTGAGTTAATTGTTTAGCATTTACGGTTTAGTGTTTTGGGTTTAGCACTCAGGGTTTAGGGTTAAGGGTAAAGGTTTAGGGTTCTAGGCTTCGGGTTTAGCGTTTAGTACATAGGGTTTAGGGTGTAGGGTTTAGGGTTAGAGTTTAGGGTTTAGGGTTTCAGGTTTATGGTTTATGATTTAGGGTTTAAGATTTAGGGCTTAGGGTTTAAGGTTTAGGGTTTAGGGTTTAGGGTTTAGGCTTAGGGTTTAAGGTTTACGGTTTAGGGTTAGGGTTTACGGTTTGGGTTTTAGGGTTAGGGTTTAGGATTTAGGGTTTAGGTTTTAGGGTTTAGGGTTTAGGATTAGGGAATAGAGTTTAGGGTTTAGGGTTTGGGGTAAGGGTTTAGGGTTTAGGGTTTAGGGTTTAGTGCTTAGGGTTTAGGGTTTAGGGCTTAGTGTTTAGCGTTTAGCATTTAGGGTTTAGGATTTAGCGTTTTGTGTTTAGCATTTAGCATTTAGGGTTTAGGATTTAGCGTTTAGTGTTTAGGTTTTAGGGTTTTGAGTTCAGCGTTTAGCATTTAGGGTTTAGTGTTTTGGGTTCAGCACTTAGGGTTTAGGGTTAAGGGTAAAGGTTTAGGGTTAAGGGCTTCGGGTTTAGGGTTTAGTGCATAGGGTTTAGGGTTTAGGGTTTAGGTTTAGAGTTTATGGTTTACGGTTACAGATTTATGGTCTATGGTTTAGGGTTTAAGGTTTAGGGCTTAGGGTTTTGGGTTTTGGGTTTAGGGTTTAGGGTTTAGGCTTTGGGTTTAGGGTTTAGGGTTTAGTGTTAAGGTTTAGGGTTTTGGGTTTATGGTTTAGTGTTCAAAGTTTAGGGTTTAGTGTTTAAGGTTTAGGGTTTACGGTTTAGGGTTTAGGGTTTAGCATTTAGGGTTTAGGGTTTAGGGCTTTGGGTTTAGGGTTTAGCATTTAGAGTTTTGGATTTAGGGTTTAGGGATTAGGGTTTAGGGTTTAGGGTAAGGGTTTAGTGTTTAGGGTCAAGGGTTTAGGGTTTAAGGTTTAGGGTTGAGGTTTTAGGGTTTAGAGTTTACGATTTTGGGTTAGGGAATAGGGTTTAGGGTTTTGGATTTGGGGTTTTGAGTTCAGCATTTAGCATTTAGGGTTTAGTGTTTTGGGTTTAGCACTTATGGTTTAGGGTTTGCGGTAAAGGTTTAGGGGTCAGGGTTTCGCGTTTCAGGTTTATGGTTTATGGTTTTGGGTTTAAGGTTTAGGGCTTAGGGTTTAGGGTTTAGGGGTTAGGGTTTAGGGTTTAGAGTTTAGGCTTATGGTTTTAGGTTTAGGGTTTAGTGTTAAGGTTTAGTGTTTAGGGTTTATGGTTTAGTGTAGGGTTTATTGTTTAAGGTTTAGGGTTTAAGGTTTAGGGTATAGAATGTAGCGTTTAGGGTTTACGGTTTAGGGTATAGAATGTAGCGTTTAGGGTTTTGGGTTTTGGGTTTAGCATTTAGCGTTTTGGATTTAGGGTTTAGGGATTAGGGTTTAGGGCTTATGGTATGGGTTTAGTGTTTAGGGTTTAGGGTTAAGGAATAGGGTATCGGGTTTAGGGCTTAGGGTTTAGGGTATGGGGTTTAGGGTAAAGGTGTAGGGTTTAGGGTTTAGGTTTTAGGGTTTAGGATTTCAGGTTTAGGGTTTAGGGTTTAGGGTTTAGGGTTAGAGTTTAGGGTTTAGGGTTTAGGGTTTAGCATTTAGGGTTTAGGGTTTTAGGGTTTAGGGTTTAGGGTTTAGGGTTTAGGGTTTTGAGTTCAGCGTTTAGCGTTTAGGGTTTAGTGTTTTGGGTTTAGCACTTAGGGTTTAGGGTTCAGGGTTTCGGGCTTAGGGTTTAGTGCATGGGGTTTGGGGTTAGATTTTGGTGTTTAAGGTTTCAGGATGGTTTATGGTTTAGGGTTTAAGGTTTAGGGTTTAGGGTTTAGGGTTTAGGGTTTTGAGTTCAGCGTTTAGCGTTTAGGGTTTAGTGTTTTGGGTTTAGCACTTAGGGTTTAGGGTTCAGGGTTTCGGGCTTAGGGTTTAGTGCATGGGGTTTAGGGTTAGATTTTGGTGTTTAAGGTTTCAGGATGGTTTATGGTTTAGGGTTTAAGGTTTAGGGTTTAGGGTTTAGTGTTAAGGTTTAGGGTTTAAAGTTTATGGTTTGTTGATTAAGGTGTAATCCCAAGAGGGGGGGTGAATTGGATATTAAAAAAATAATTTACTTAATTTTCTTTTACACACTTCTTATCGGTTTACCAACAACTTCTAGTTGCTCAATTATATGTGAGTGTGGCAATTCTATCTATGCATGCAATATACACAATTTAAATACAACACGGACGATAAAGAATAAAAGGAAGAGAGATGACAAGCACGATTTTACGACGTTCAGCCGACTTGGCCAACGTTGTCGCCTTGAGCAACCACTCAAGGATTCACTAATAACCCTGCTCCTTAAAGTGGGACGGAGTTTCCCTTACAAACCGCTGCTTACAAGAGGTACAACTCCCCCCTTATTCGCTGCTCACAAAAGGTACAACTTCCTCCTCACACCCGATTCACAACCCGAACCGTGTTTACAATGAAATTTGAGAAATAACACTCAAAACAATGCTTCCAACAAAAGCTTGTGAGTACAATTCAATTTCCTAGCACATTATCATATGATATAACTTGAAGCTCAAGAATGTATGAAAAACGATACAATCGTTTGATGTATGATATGTGTCAGCACACAAATTCGTATTTAATCAAAAATTCCCAAGTGAAAATATATTTGGAATGCTTTGGAGTCCACTAGGCTTCTTGATTCACTTTGTAAAGATACTCAAGTATATTCGAAGTGAGTTATTTAACAAAAATTTGGCTTGAATACAACTCAATCAAAAATCACAAAGTTTTCCTTCAAGTTCCAATATTTTAATCAAAGTAGGTTTTTCAATAAGAAACTCAATAAACAATATATATATATATATGAATATGTGTTTATCTACTTCTTGAAGTTCAAATCAATCAACCACGCTAACAAGTTTTTTCTCAAAACATGATCTTCTCGAAATTCAGTTTTTATATGTGAATACACACTCAAGATCAAAACCTCTTTCTAACGATAAACAAGTAAAGAGATGAGAGATTCTTGAAAAATGATAACTTGACAGATCAATCCTTTAATACTGGATCAAAGTCTAGTTGAATGAATGAATGCTCTTTTGATTTCAGTAGAGATTTTCCCAAACGAAGATGGAAAAAGATTGAAGTGCAGAAAAACCGGCTCTAGGGTTCAAATCTTGCAATGAGAAGTATATTTTTCTTGGTTTTTCCTTGTGCATATGTTCTAGGGTTTAGAAATTCATAATATATATTATATTACCCTTAGAATTAATCTTAGCCGTTGGATCAATAAGATACTTCGCTTGTCTTTTTAATAAAGAACTGATTTTTAGGCTTTCCCGCGAGTTCATTCAACCGAACTCGACTTCAAGCTCCTAAAGTGTCAACTTCAGGCGCTTGAGGTTCCAAGGTCAGGCGACCGAAGAGCCTCGGCCAGGTTCTGTCTTCTCCATTTAATTCTTCAGGCGACTGAACTTAATCATCAGGCAACTGAAGAAATTCTTCAAGCTACTGAGGTTTGAGTTCAGGTGACCGAACTACCCATTCTCTCAAATTTTTATTTCTAACTAAAAATCTGCTTGACTTCTTTTCATGGATCTTTCATAAAATATATTTTTCATGATTTTGAAAACATTTCAAGGTCCATGAGAGTTTCCTAATGATGTACATGAAATGCATGAATCCTAAAACCATTCTAAGTTATAATGAGCTTCAAAATAAATCATATGCTAATGTAAGTACATAAGCTCTAAATACCCATTCCCAAGAGTTTCTTGAACTTTGCCGCTTCCATCTTGATTCTCGTACTCTTTAAGTTCCATGATGCTTTCCACGATTTGTAGGCTTTACTTGAAGGCATCCATAACTTGTTATTTTTCCGTGCATGGTTAATATAGGTCCTGTACACAAACTCAATGCACAGATCAAATACCACGTGATTTGTCATTATCAAAACAAGATTGGACTCGTAGATTCAATAATCTCCCCCTTTTTGATGATGACAAATGCACGAGCAAAAATATATAATAAGGTACGCCCAACTAAGGCTCCCCATCAATTAATGCATCAAATATTCAATGAATGACAATATGCTCATGTTCACACACAAAGTGTTTATCCTGAATCCAAATGAAATAAGAAATATGCTCATAATGAATATGCTCATGATTTTTCAATTATGACATCAATAACAGTTTCTTCCCTTTTGTATATCTCACCCTTTGCATAACATCAATAACAGTTTTCGCTCATTCTTCTTTGCTTCTGATTTTTGTGTGTTATTATTTTTTCTCCCGATTTTTCTCCCCCTTTTGACATCAACAAAAAGGTGCATAATAATAAGACATGAATGGACATACCCTTATGTTCTTCTCCCCTTTTTACATCAACCATCCCCCTTGCATAAGTTTCAGCGATCATGTGAGGATACCAAATATTGATTCATGTGATATCAAATATGAACTAATGTTATATCAAATGTGAACAAAATGTTGATACCAAATGTTGATTAATGCAATACCAAAAGTTGATTGATTTGACTCCCCCTGAATTTTGTCATCTAATATAATTCTAGGCAACCATGTTTATTTTAACTCAGAAAAGCTCTCCCATGTTTTACTTCCTTAAGTTCAAACACATTATGGATTATGCAATAAAATATCTCTCCCACTTTAGTTCTCATGAAAGATTTACTCTGGTGTATATCTCTCACCCTTTTGGATCTTCAAATCAAATTGTGCTATAGTTATTTGCTTTAGGTGCATTTCAAAAAGAATTATAACCAGAAAGACTAACCATACAGATCCTAATTATATCAATGCATTTCAAAACAAGATCATGTGGTTAACTCAAGTACTTTTTAGTAGGACAATATAATTTTCATTTTGTATATTCAATAGAATCATCATAATTGAGTGCATGCTACAAAAAGTTCACTGCACATCTAAGCACAATACATATTGGCAAGCATAATATGAGAAGAAATCATTTCGAGATGCTCCCCCTATGAATTTTAATACTTGCGTAGATGAAATGAAATGCTTATACTTATCGAAGATTTATGTTACTACTAGTTCAAAGCCATATAAGCACTCATTGTAAAAACATTTTGACCAACTATAGTGATACGTACTATGATGCACATGCGTTCTTTATGCTCTTTCTATATGAATGGAGCTTAGCTCCCCTAAATATTTTCAAGTATCCAACCAATTTAGTTAAGCATAAAACAAAATCATTTGGTTGACATGTTGTATCAAATATGCAAATAAGAATTTACACATACCTTTCATGATTTGATACCAAATGTGAACACAAAGTATGATACGAAATGAGATTATGCTTATGTTTCAGAGCCATAGTATTTTCAAGTTACCTTGCTCCCCTTCAGTTTTGCACTTATCATACTTTTATGTCTTTTCCATGTAATCATTCTTCACTAGTTTAGCCCAATGTTCTCAGATTTTGAATGATTTATACTCGAATTTACCCACTTATTATGATATGAAAGCATTAGGTAGTTAAATTTGACATTTTTCTTAAAGGAATCATATTAACTCAACTTTCTTTGAGGATTCTTAGTATAGTAAAAGAGTAGTAAATGCACATACTAAGATTTTACATTTTAAGCATATACTATTCCCAAGCCTATTAGTTATCACTACCCTCTTTTGTTTATGTGACTAATTTCACTAAATTCTCAATCCTAAAGTCTAACGAGGAGTCTTTGGGGTTTGTTTGGTACTCATTTTTCCTTGACTCGCCAAACCTGTTTGAGCTTCACACCTTTCCTTTTAAATGGACAATCAAATTTAATGTTTCCTTTATTTTTACATAATACGCAGGTGGTGTGAGCATATGGACCGGTGGAGGTACTAGCATAGAATTTTGACGCTTTAACAAATACCCCATGTATAGGTTCTTTCTTCTCCTATTTTCAATTCCATTGTAACCTATACCTTCTTTGTCTAAGGTCATCTTTTGGGAACCTAAGAGTTTGTCAAAATTTTCTTTTCCCTTAGTAAATGTGTGGGTGATCTTAGCTTGATCCTCTATCTTTCTTTCTAGGTCTTGAATTTTTGGATTCTTTAAGCCTTTCCAACTAGCTTGTAATTTTACCAATTCATCGGTCACTTTGTTTACTTTGCATTCAAGTTCAAAGATTTTAAGATCTTTTGCATTATCACTCGAAATCTTAGATCTTAACTCTTTTAGCTCTTTTGCCATCATATCATTCTTGTTATCTAATTTCAAGATTTTCAAGTCCTTTTCTTTCTCAACACAACTTTTTGATTCTAAATCCTTCAGTAATGCCTCATTCTTGGTTACTAATCTCTTAATTTCTAAATCCTTTTTAGTCTTTTCTTTTTCCCAAGAAGTATGAGACTCTCGAAAATCTTCTAACTGTTTTGCTAAGTCTTTATTTTCACTGTCCAACATTATTTTCTTTTTCGACATCTTTGTTAACATTTTAAGAGCCTTAGCAAATCCCTTTTGTAAATCCTCATAAGATAGCATGTTATCATTATCAGATTCATCATAATATTCACTACCTAAAGTATCACATGATGTATCACAGTCATTGCATGAATCATTTTGAGAATTTGAATAAGAAATAGAATGAGTAGAGTGTACCTCTTCATCAACTAAGGCAACTAGGTCATAGTTTTCTACTACCTTATCATTTGAGTATGGATCTTCCCAAGTTGAAGACTTCTTTCCTTTGGTTTCTCCAAATCTTCTATCGAGTTCTTCCCATATCTCCTTCGCACTTTGACATGACTTGATTTCATGGAAAACATTAGTATCTAAACCAAGCAATAGAATGTTCATAGCACGGAAATTTATTTACATTAATTTCATATCATTCTCATTTCAAAGTGAGTTTGAAATGAGCATGATGGGTGAACTTAGTTTCTTCTTAGGTCTACAAATTAAGCAAGCTAATCATGGAACTTTCATATGCCAATCTATATACATAAGGGACTTGCTAAAGAAATTTAATATGGAAGATTGTAAAATTCTTGGCACACCTATGAACTCTTCCATAAAACTTGATAAAGATGAACAAGGGATCCCTGTTGATGTAAAATTATACCGTGGCATGATTGGAAGTCTCCTATACCTCACTGCTAGTAGGCCTGATATTATGTTTAGTGTGTGCATGTGTGCTAGATTTCAGGCTAACCCTAAGGAATCTCATCTGAAAGCTGTTAAACGAATCCTTAGGTATCTAGTTGGAACTATAGAGTTAGGACTTTGGTACCCTAAGCATACTACTTTTGAGATTGTCAGTTACACTGATGCTGACTTTGCCGGTAGTAAGGTTGATAGAAAAAGCACTAGCGGCACTTGCCATTACTTAGGACAATCTCTTGTTTCTTGGTTCTCCAAGAAACAAAACTCAGTTGCCTTATCCACCGCCGAAGCTGAATATATTGCAGCTGGAAGTTGTTGTGCCCAAACTCTTTATATGAAACAACAACTTGTGGATTTTGGATTGCACTATGAAACAATACCGATTAAATGTGATAATACTAGTGCAATCAACATCTCTAAAAATCCTATCTCACATTCACGAACTAAACACATTGAGATTAGACATCATTTCCTTCGTGATCATGTGCAAAAAGGGGATGTGGCTCTTGAGTTTGTATGCACAAATGAACAATGGGCCGATATATTCACTAAGCCACTACCTGAGGATAGATTTATACAAATTAGACGGGAGTTAGGCTTAATGCATAATAGAGAAGCTTCATAATCTAGTATATTCTATAACTTGCACAAATTTAGGGGGAGCTGCTTTATATTGTGAAAGTTGGTTGTTGACTGAGTGCTTATGTCATACGTTCACTTATTGCATGTTCATATTGACTATTGCCTATGATTGCATTATTTGTCCAATTCATGGCCATTTTGAAAGTTTATTTGCTATAATTGGCTTATACTGAACTGTTTGAGTAGTTGTGGATAAACTGTTAGGAAATATAAACTCAAACAGGTTATACTTACACAGGTTTATTTTTGGAAAGTCCTATTTACAAACGGCACTCTGCCGAAATTTTTCAAAACGGCACTCTACCAACATTAGTCTTGTGTAAATGTACCTAATCCAAGCCTGTTCCTTTAATTCCGATGACCCTTTTTGCTGTTGCCAAAAGGGGGAGATGGACAGAAAAGGCAAAATTGGATGCATTTTGTGAGGGGGAGCCTTCTCAAGGCTTAACCCTAACCCTATAGTTTTGCCAATCGAGTTTGTCATCATCAAAAAGGGGGAGAATGTTGACCTTATAGGTCACACCCTGGTTTTCATAATGACAAACTCAATTGTATTTAATAAATATCCAGTTCATGTGCAGGTTTATACTAACATACATTCAAGGGCACGTGAAAGCTTGAAGACAATTTCATATTCCCAATTGTAATATCTCTAAGTGAATTTTGTCTGTAATAGTAATTAGGCTGTCTGTAATAGTAATTAGGGTTTTTCGGTTTGTAATAAGCTCACACACATCACATGAATGATTTACTTTGTAAGCTCAAACCGAACCATAGAAAGACCTTAGAGTGTACCTTCGGGCGACCGAAGGTCGACCGACACCGGACTTTTTCGGTGTCTTCAAAATTGGACCCCAAGTGACCTTAGGACACTCACCTTTGCACTTGTATGTAATAGGCACTTGAATAGGGTTTGATTGTTGCAAAAAGGGACCAAAATGCACACTTGGTGCACTTTCGGTCGACCGGCCAACTCAGTTCAATTTGGTCCGGTCGACCGAAACCGGTCCGGGTCAACTGTTTGACCCAGGCCCGGTCGACCGAGCACTTATAGGTCATTTGACCTCGGTCGACCGAACCTCCTTGGGGTCAACAGTTTGACCTCCCGGTCGACTGACCATTTTTGTTCGTCAACAACTTGGTCGACCGAAGGGTCTCGGGAAAATTCCCAGCGGTCCGGTCGACCGAGCCATGTAGTTCAAAAAGTGTCCGGTCGACCGAACCTCGGAATATTGAAAAATCGCCCTGCCCGGTCGACCGACCCCTTAGTTCAAAATTCCCCCGGTCGACCGAGCTACTTGAGTCCCGGTCGACCGAATCACTTTTGGTCGACCGGACCTCTCGGGTTGCCCTGATTTTTTTACCGCGATTAAATTTTTTAAACAGGGTTAAATTTTCTTAAGTGTCATTAAACTTTTCTGAAAATTCCTAACAAGTCCCCAACGGTCAAAATTCTTGTTTTGTCTATATATACTCCTTCATTTGGTGGATTAAGCACGGATTAGCAAATAAATTAAGAAAAATTTTCTCTCAAGCCAAATACTCATATTTGCCTCCTACTACTTACATTACTTTGAAAACCTACTCAAGCTTACACTCTTCATCTATCCAAATCATTTGTAAGTGTATTGAGTCTTTTATTTTTGGTTAGCTCTTCATATTGCTGTGTATTTGAATCGATTTTTGAGAGCATAACCTAAGTTTTCTTAGGAGGCTTTGCCAATAAGCCTGCCCTAAGAAAGACTCTTTGTGACATCCCAAGTATTGCACTCTAGTTGCAATATTTTAGGAAGTTCATTTTTGTTTGGAGATTGCAAAAATACTTTCAAACATATTTGAATATCTTGTGGTGTTCATATTGATATATTTGGGAAAGGATATTCGTGTGTGTGTGATATATAAATCTTTGTGGTATTGTTTGTACAAGTTTTATAAATATATATCATTTACCGAAAACAAAGATTATCTACTTTGCATTACAAGCACGTACGCATTCTATTGATTGATAATATTGAGGCTTGCTTGGTATTCTGTGTGAACACTCTTGACTGAATATTTTGAAGTGCACAGATTATTATTGACACTCTCACGTACGCGTTACACTGATAGAAAACATAGTTGAGAGATTGACATATTAAGACCACACAGAGCTTACATTTTAAATCACTTGTGGTGTTTGTGTTTGTGCGCATTTGTGGTACATATCTGCTTTACTTGAAAGCACAATTGTATTGTACCTTTGATTGTATATCTGAGAGATTCCAGGCGTGGCCTGAGGGGGCGGTAATCCAGCCCGGTAAGGATTGGTGTAAAGGTTGAGGTCAGCCCTGCAAATTGACCTGGTTAAGGTTGAGGTCAGCCCTGTGGTAATTTGACCTGGTTTGTATAGGTGACGCTCCACCCGTTTAAGCGAGCAGGGTATTGTGATAATCCTTGTGCTGGTTAGCCAAGGCGGGGACGTAGGCGGTTGGCCGAACCTCGATAACATATCCGCGTGTCATCTTCTCTTTACTGCTTTCTGATACTTGTGTGATTGTTTAAACTGCTTCATCTGATCTCTGGCACATTTACATCATTTGCACTAGATTGACCCTAGGCTTGTGAACATACTGCTGCTAGGAGGAATACTTAGAAGGTAAAATTAAAAAATACCAATTCACCCCCCCTCTTGGGATCACGGTAAAGCTAACAAACACACAAATTCGTATTTAATCAAAAACTCCCAAGTGAAAATATATTTGGAATGCTTTGGAGTCCACTAGGGTTCTTCATTCACTTTGTAAAGATGCTCAAGTATATTCGAAGTGAGTTATTTAACAAAAATTTGGCTTGAATAAAACTCAATCAAAAATCACAAAGTTTTCCATCAAGTTCCAATATTTTAATCAAAGTAGGTTTTTCAATAAGAAACTCAATAAACAATATATATATATATATATATATATATATGAATATGTGTTTATCTACTTCTTGAAGTTCAAATCAATCAACCACGCTAACAAGTTTTTCTCAAAACATGATCTTCTCGAAATTTAGTTTTTATATGTGAATACACACTCAAGATCAAAACCTCTTTCTAACAATAAACATGTAAAGAGATTAGAGATTCTTGAAAAATGAAAACTTGACAAATCAAACCTTTAATACTGGATCAAAGTTTAGTTGGATGAATCAATGCTCTTTTGATTTCAGTAGAGATTTTCCCAAACGAAGATGGAAAAAGATTGAAGTGCAGAAAAACCGGCTCTAGGGTTCAAATCTTGCAATGAGAAGTATATCTTTCTTGGTTTGTCCTTGTGCATATGTTCTAGGGTTTAGATATTCATAATATATATTATATTACCCTTAGAATTAATCTTAGCCGTTGGATCAATAAGATACTTCGCTTGTCTTTTTAATAAAGAGCTGATTTTTAGGCTTTCCCGTGAGTTCAGGCAACCGAACTCGACTTCAGGCTCTTGAAGTGTCAACTTCAGGCGCTTGAGGTTCAAGGTCAGGCGACCGAAGAGCCTCGGCCAGGTTCTGTCTTCTCCATTTAATTCTTCAGGCGACTGAACTTAATCTTCAGGCAACTGAAGAAATTCTTCAGGCTACTGAGGTTTGAGTTCAGGCGACCGAACTACCCATTCTCCCAAATTTTTATTTCTAACTAAAAATTTGCTTGGCATCGTTTCCTGGATCTTTCATAAAATATATTTTTCATGATTTTGAAAACATTTCAAGGTCCATGAGAGTTTCCTAATGATGTACATGAAATGCATGAATCCCAAAACCATTCTAAGTTATAATGAGCTTCAAAATAAATCGTATGCCAATGTAAGTACATAAGCTCTAAATACCCATTCCCAAGAGTTTCTTGAACTTTGCCGCTTCCATCTTGATTCTCGTACTCTTTAAGTTCCATGATGCTTTCCACAATTTGTAGGATTTACTTGAAGGCATCCATAACTTGTTATCTTTCCATGCATTGTTAATATAGGTCCTGTACACAAACTCAATGGACAGATCAAATACCACGTGATTTGTCATTATCAAAACAAGATTGGACTCATAGAGTCAACAAGGTTTAGTGTTTAAAGTTTAGGGTTTAGTGTTTAAGGTTTAGGGTTTACGGTTTAGGGTTTAGTGTTTAGCGTTTAGGGTTTAGGGTTTAGCATTTAGAGTTTTGGATTTTGGGTATAGGGATTAGGGTTTAGGGTTTAGGGTAAGGGTTCAGTGTTTAAAGTTTAGGGTTTAGGGTTTAGGTTTTAGGGTTTAGGGTTTAGGGTTTACAGTTTAGGGTTTAGGGCTTAGGGTTAGGGAATAGGGTTTAGGGATTAGAGTATGGGGTTTAGTGTAAAGGTTTAGGGTTTAGGGTTTAGGTTTTAGGGGTTAGGATTTCAGGTATAGGGGTTAGGGTTTAGGGTTGGAGTTTAGGGTTTAGGGTTTAGGGTTTAGAGTTTAGGGTTTTAGGGTTTAGGATTTAGGGTTTAGGGTTTAGGGTTTAGGGTTTAGGGGTTAGGTTTTAGGGTTTATGGTTTAGGGTTTTGGGTTTATAGTTAAGGATTAGGGTTTAGGATTTTGTGTTTAGGGTTTAGGGTTTAGGCCTAGGGTTTAGGGTTTAGGGTTTAAGGTTTAGGGTTCAGTGTTTTGTCTTAGGGTTTAGGGTTTAGGGTTTAGGGTTTAGGGTTTAGGTTTTAGGGTTTATGGTTTAGGGTTTGGGGTTTAGGGTTTAGGGTTTAAGGTTTAGGGTTCAGGGTTTTGTGTTAGGGTTTAGGGTTTAGGGTTTAGGGTTTAGGGTTTAGGGGTTTAAGATTTAGGGTTTAGGGTTTGGGGTTTAGGGTTTAGGGTTTAAGGTTTAGGGTTTAGGGTTTAGGGTTTAGGGTTTAGGGTTTAGGTATTAGGGTTTAGCGTTTAGGGTTTAGGGCTTAGGTTTTAGGGTTTAGGGTTTAGAGTTTAGGGTTTAGGGTTTAGGTTTTAGGGTTAGGGTTTAGGGTTTAGGGTTTAGGGTTTGCTGTTAACGGTTTACGGTTTAGGCTTAGGGTTTTGAGTTTTGGGTTTAGGGTTTAGGGTTAGAGTTTTGGGTATAGGGTTTCAGGTTTATGGTTTATGGTTTAGGGTTTAAGGTTTCGGGCTTAGGGTTTAGGGTTTAGGGTTTATAGTTTAGGGTTAGAGTTTACGATTTAGGTTTTAGGATTAGGGTTTAGGGTTTTGGGTTCAGGGTTCAGGGTTTAGGGTTTAGGATTAGGGAATAGAATTTAGGGTTTAGGGTTTAGGGTTTAGGGTAAGGGTTTAGGGGTTAGGGTTTAGTGTATAGGGTTTAGTGTTTAGGGTTCAGGGTTTAAGGTTTAGTGTTTAGGGTTTAGGGTTTAGGGATTAGGGTTTAGGGTTTAGCATTTAGGGTTAGGATTTAGCGTTTAGTGTTGAGGGTTTAGGGTTTTGGGTTTAGGGTTTTGAGTTCAACATTTAGCATTTAGTGTTTAGTGTTTTGGGTTTAGCACTTAGGGTTTAGGGTTAAGGGTAAAGGTTTGGGGTTTAGGGCTTCGGGTTTAGGGTTTAGTGCATAACGTTTAGGGTTTAGGGTTTAGGGTTTAGGGTTAGAGTTTAAGGTTTACGGTTTCAAGTTTATGGTTTATGGTTTAGGGTTTAAGGTTTAGGGCTTAGGGTTTAGGGTTTAGGGTTTAGGGTTTAGGGTTTAGGCTTAGGGTTTAGGGTTTAGGGTTTAGTGTTAAGGTTTAGGGTTTAGGGTTTATGGTTTAGTGTTCAAAGTTTAGGGTTTAGTGTTTAAGGTTTAGGGTTTAGGGTTTAGGGTTTAGGGTTTAGCGTTTTGGGTTTTGGGTTTCGGGTTTAGCATTTAGAGTTTTGGATTTAGGGTTTAGGGATTAGGGTTTAGGGTTTAGGGTAAGGGTTTAGTGTTTAGGGTTTAGGGTTTAGGGTTTAGGGTTTAGGGTTTAGGGTTTAAGGTTTTGGGTTTTGGGTTAGGGAATAGGGTTTAGGGTTTAGGGTTTAGGGTTTTGAATTTTGGGTTTTGAGTTCAGCGTTTAGCATTTAGGGTTTAGTGTTTTGGCTTTAGCACTTAGGGTTTAGGGTTTAGGGTAAAGATTTAGGGTTCAGGGTTTCGGGGTTCAGGTTTATGGTTTATGATTTAGGGTTTAAGGTTTAGGGCTTAGGGTTTAGTGTTTAGGGGTTAGGGTTTAGGGTTTAGAGTTTAGGCTTAGGGTTTAGGGTTTAGGGTTTAGTGTTAAGGTTTACTGTTCAGGGTTTGTGGTTTAGTGTTTAAAGTTTATGGTTTATTGTTTAAGGTTTAGGGTTTACAGTTTAGGGTATAGAATTTAGCGTTTGGGGTTTAGGGTTTAGGGCTTTGTGTTTAGGGTTTAACATTTAGAGTTTTGGATTTAGGGTTTAGGGATTAGGGTTTAGGGTTTAGGGTAAGGGTTTTGTATTTAGGGTTTAGGGTTTAGGGTTCGGGAATAGGGTATAGGATTTAGGGCTTAAGGTTGAGTGTCTGGGGTTTAAGGTTTGTGATTTAGGTTTTAGGGGTTAGCATTTTGGGTCTAGGGTTTAGGGTTTAGGTTTTAGAGTTTAGGGTTTAGGGTTAGGGTTTAGGGTTTAGCGTTTAGGGTTTAGGTTTTTAGGGTTTAGGGTTTACGATTTAGGGTTTAGGGTTTAGGTTTTAGGGTTTACGGTTTTGGGTTTTGGGTTTTGGGTTTAGAGTTTTGAGTTCAGCGTTTAGCATTTAGGGTTTAGTGTTTTGGGTTTAGCACTTTGGGTTTAGGGTTTAGGGTAAAGGTTTAGGGTTCAGGGTTTCTCGTTTAGGGTTCAGTGCATAGAGATTAGGGTTTCGGGTTTAGGGTTTAGGGTTTCAGGTTTATGGTTTATGGTTTAGGGTTTAAGGTTTAGGGCTTAGGGTTTAGGGTTTAGGGTTTAGGGTTTTGGCTTAGCGTTTAGGGTTTATGGTTTAGGGTTTAGTGTTAAGGTTTAGGGTTTAGTGTTTATGGTTTTGTGTTTAAAGTTTAGGGTTTAGTGTTTAAGGTTTACGATTTACTATTTAGGGTTTAGGGTTTAGCGTTTAGGGTTTAGGGTTTAGGGCTTTGGGTTTAGGGTTTAGCTTTTAGAGTTTTGGATTTAGGGTTTAGGTATTAGGGTTTAGGGTTTAGGGTTTAGGGTTTAGGGTTTATGGTTAGAGTTTAGGGTTTAGGGTTTCAGGTTTATGGTTTATGGTTTAGGGTTTAAGGTTTAGGGCTTAGGGTTTAGGGTTTAGGGTTTAGGGTTTAGGCTTAGGGTTTAGGGTTTTAGGTTTAGTGTTAAGGTTTTGGGTTTAGAGTTTATGGTTTAGTGCTAAAAGTTTAGGGTTTAGTGTTTAAGGTTTAGGGTTTACGGTTTAGGCTTTAGCGTTTAGGGTTTAGGGTTTAGGGCTTTAGGTTTAGGGTCTAGCATTTAGAGTTTTGGATTTCGGGTTTAGGGATTAGGGTTTAGGGTTTAGGGTAAGGGTTTTGTCTTTAGGGTTAAGGGTTTAGGGTTTTGGGTTAGGGAATAGGGTTTAGGGTTTTGGGTTTCGGATTTAGGCTTTTGAGTTCAGTGTTTAGCATTTAGGGTTTAGTGTTTTGGGTTTAGCACTTAGGGTTTAGGGTTTAGGGTAAAGGTTTAGGGTTCAGGGTTTCGGGTTTCGGGTTTATGGTTTATGGTTTAGGGTTTAAGGTTTAGGGCTTAGGGTTTAGGGTTTAGTGGTTAGGGTTTAGGGTTTAGGGTTTAGAATTTAGGCTCAGGGTTTAGGGTTTAGGGTTTGGTGTTAGTGTTTAGTGTATAGGGTTTATGGTTTAGTGTTTAAAGTTTGGGGTTTATTGTTTAAGGTTTAGGGTTTATAGTTTAAGGTATAGAATTTAGCGTTTAGGGTTTAGGGTTTAGGGTTTTGGGCTTTGGGTTTAGGGTTTAGCATTTAGAGTTTTGGATTTAGGGTTTAGGGATTAGGGTTTAGGGTTTAGGGTAAGGGTTTAGGGTTTAGGGTTTAGGGTTTAGGGTTTAGGGTTAGGGAATAGGGTTTAGGGTTTAGGGTTTAGGGTTTAGGGTATGGGGTTTAGGGTAAAGGTTTAGGGTTTAGGGTTTAGGGTTTACGGTTTAGGTTTAAGTTTAGGGTTTAGTGTTTAAAGTTTAGGGTTTGGTGTTAGGGTTTACGGATTAGGGTTTAGGGGTTTAGGATTTAGGGGTTTAGGGTTTAGTGTTTAGGGTTTAGGGTTTAGGGTTTAGGGTTTAGGGTTTAGGGTTTAGGGTTTAGTTTTAGGCTTTAGCGTTGAGGGTTTATGGTTTAGGGTTTAGGGTTTGTGGTTTAGGGTTTAGGGCATACGGTTTAGGGTTTAGGGTTTAGGGTAATGGTTTTGGGTTTGGGGTTTAGCGGTATGGGCTTTAGGGTTTAGGATTTAGGGTTTAGGACTTTGGGTTTAGTGTTGAGGGTTTAGTGTTTTGGGTTTAGGGTTTAGGGTCTAGGGTTTAGTGTTTAGGGTTTAGGGTTTAGGGCTTAGTGTTTTAAGTTTAGGATTTAAGGCTTAGTGTTTAGGGTTTAGGTTTTAGGGTTTATGGTTTATGCTTTTGGGTTTGTGGTTTAGGGTTTAGTGTTCAGGGTTAGGGTTTAGGGTTTTGGGTTTAGGATTTAGGGTTTAGAGTTTAAGGTGTATGGTTTAGAGTTTAGGTTTTATGGTTTATGGTCCAGGGTTTGTTTAGGGTTTAGGGTTTAGGATTTAGGGGTTTAGGGTTTAGTGTTTGGGGGTTGGGGTTTAGGGTTTAGGGTTTAGTTTTTTGGGTTTAGCATTTAGGGTTTAGGGTTTAGGGTTTGAGGTTTAGCGTTGAAGGTTTTGGGTTTAGGGTTTAGTGTTTAGGGTTTAGGGTTTAGGGTTTAGTGTTGAGGGTTTAGTGTTGAGGGTCCAGTGTTTAGGGTTTAGGGTTTAGGCTTAGCGTTTAGGGTTTAGGGTTTAAGGTTTAGGGTTTAGTGTTTAGGGTTTACGATTTGGGGCTTAGTTTTTTGGGTTTAGGGTTTAGGGTTTAATGTTTAGGGTTTAGGGTTTTGGGTTTAGGGTTTAAGGTTTAGGGTTTAAGGTTTATGGTTAAGAGTTTAGGGTTTAGCGTTAGGTTTTAGGGTTTAGTGTATAGGGTTAGGGTTTAGGGATTGGGGTTTCGGGTTTAGGGTTTTGGGTTAGAGTTTATGGTTTAGGGTTTAGGGTTTATGGTTTAAGGTTTAGGGTTTAGAGTTTAGGTTTGAAGGTTTAGAGTTTAGGTTTGAAGGTTTAGGGTCTAGGGTTTGTTTCGGGTCTAGGGTTTATGCTTTAGGATTTAGGGTTTAGGGCTTGTTTAGGGTCTAGGGTTTAGGCTTTAGGACTTTGGGTTTAGGGTTTAGTGTATAGGGCTTCGGGTTTAGGGTTTGTGGTTTAAGGCTTGGGGTTTAGGGTTTGGTGTTTAGGGTAAAGTTTTACGCTTTAGGGTTTAAGGGTTTTGGGTATAGGGTTTTGGGTTTAGGGTTTAGGGCTTAGGGTTTACGATTTACGGTTTGCGATTTTGGGTTTTTGTTTATGGTTTAGGGTTTACGTTTTAGGGTTTAGGGTTTATGGTTTAGGGTTAGGGATTAGGGTTTAGTGTTTTGAGTCTAGGATTTAGGGTTTAGTGTTAAGGGTTTAGTGTTTAGGGTTTAGGGTTTTGCGGTTAGGGTTTAGTGTTTAGTGTGTCGGGTTTAGGGTTTAGGGTTTAGTGCTAAGATTAAGGGTTTAGGGTTTAGGGTTTAGTTTTTAGGGTTTAGCGTTTGGGGTTTAGATTTAGAGGTTTAGTGTTCAGGGTTTACGGTTTAGGGTTTAGGGTTTACGGTTTCGGGGTTTAGGGTTTAGGGTTTAGTGTTGATGGTCTAGTGTTTAGGGATTAGGGTTTAGGGTTTAGGGCTTAGTGTTTAGGGTTTATGGTTTAGGCTTACAGTTTGGGTTTAGGGCTTAGTGCTTAGGGTTTAGGGTTTACATTTTAGGGTTTAGAGTTTAGGGTTTAGGGTTTAGTGTTGAGGTTCTAGTGTTTAGGGTTTAGGGTTTAGGGTTTAGTGTTTAGGATTTAAAGTTTAGGCTTAGGTTTTGGGTTTTGGGCTTAGTGTTTAAGGTTTGGGGTTTACGATTTTGGGTTTAGGGTTTACGATTTAGGGCTTTGGGTTAGAGCTTTGGGTTTAGGGTTTTGGGTTTTGGGTTTAAGGTTTAGGGTTTAGAGTTTAGGTCTGAAGGTTTAGGGTCTGGGTTACGCTTTAGAATTTAGGTTTTCGGGTTTGTTTAGGGTCTAGGGTTTAAGGTATCGGGTTTTGGGTTTAGGTTTTAGTGCTAAGGTTTAGGGTTTAGGGTTTAGTTTTTTGGGTTTAGCGTTTAGGGTTTAGAGTTTGAGGTGTAGTGTTTAGGGTTTAGGGTTTAGTGTTGAGGGTCTAGTGTTTAGGGTTTAGGGTTTAGGCTTAGGGTTTAGGGTTTAGGGTTTAGTGTTTAGGGTTTATGGTTTAGGCTTAGGGTTTGGGTTTAGGGCTTAGTGTTTAGGGTTTAGGGTTTACGGTTTAGGGTTTAGGGTTTAGGGTTTAGGGTTTAGGGTTTAGGGTTTAGTGGTTAGGTCTAGTGTTTAGGGTTTAGGGTTTAGGGTTTAATGTTTAGGGTTTAAAGGTTAAGCTTACGGTTTGGGCTTTGGGCTTAGTGTTTAGGGTTTGGGGTTTAGGGTTTTGGGTTTAGGGCTTAGTGTTTCTGGTTTAGGGTTTAGTTTTTAGGGTTTATGGCTTATGGTTTAGGGTTTAGGTTTTAAGGTTTAGCGCTTAGGGTTTACGGGTTCGAGTTTTGTGTTTATGGTTTAGGGTTTCATGCTTGGGGTTTAGGGTTTAGGATTTAAGGTTTAGGGTTTATGGTTTCAGGTTTAGTGTTTAGGGTTTAGGGTTTAGTTTATAGGGTTTAGGGTTTAGGGTTAGGGATTAAGGTGTACGGCTTAGGGTTTAGGGTTTAGTGTTTAGGGTTT
The DNA here is from genome assembly GCF_029873635.1 of Malania oleifera. Classification (NCBI taxonomy): domain Eukaryota; kingdom Viridiplantae; phylum Streptophyta; class Magnoliopsida; order Santalales; family Ximeniaceae; genus Malania; species Malania oleifera. The sequence continues at coordinate 35,514 of NW_026652045.1, forward strand.
AGGCTTTAGGCTTTAGGTTTAGGCTTTAGGGTTTCGGGGTTTGGGTTTGGGGTTTGGTGCGAGTGTTTAGGGTTTAGGGTTTAGGGTTTAGGATTTATGGGTTTTGGTTTTTGGTATTAGGGTTTCCGGTTATGGGTTTAGGGTCGAGGGTTTAGACTTTCGAGTTTAGAGTTTAGGGTTTAGGGTTTAGTTTTTACGTTTTAGCGTTTAGGGTTTTGGGTAAATGTTTAGGATTAGGGTTTAGGGGTTTTGGGTTTAGGGTTTAGGGTTTATGGTTTTGGGGTTTAGGATTTAGGGTTTAGGGCTTAGTGTTTAGCGTTTAGGGTTTTGGGTTTAGGGCTTAGGGTTTAGGGTTATTGTTTAGGGTTTAGTGATAGGGTTTAATGTTTAGGGTTTAGGGGTTTAGGATTTAGGAGGTTAGGGTTTAGTGTTTAGGGTTTAGGGTTTAGGGTTTAGTTTTTAGAGTTTGGCGTAAAGGGTTTAGGTTTTAGGGTTTAGTGTTTAGGGTTTAGGGTTTAGGGTTTAGCGTTGAGGGTTTAGTGTTGAGGGTCCAGTATTTTTGGTTTAGGGTTTAGGCTTAGCGTTTAGGGTTTAGGGTTTAAGGTTTAGGGTTTAGTGTTTAGGGTTTAGGGTTGGGGGCTTAGTGTTAGGGTTTAGGGTTTAGGGTTTAGTGTTTAGGGTTTAGGGTTTAGGGTTTAAGGTTTAAGGTTTATGGTTTATGGTTTAGGGTTTAGCGTTAGGTTTTAGGGTTTAGGGTTTAATGTTTAGGCTTGATTGTATAGGGTTTTGGGTTTAGGGTTTAGGGTTTAGAGTCAGAGTTTAGGGTTTAGGGTTTAGGGTTTAGGGTTTAGTGGATAAGGCTTGGGGTTTACGGTTTGTGGTTTAGGGCTTAGGGTTTAGGGCTTTGGGTTTAGGGTTTAGGGTTTAATGTTTAGGGTAAAGGTTTAAGGCTTAGGGTTTAAGTGTTTGGGGTATAGGGTTTCTGGTTTTGGGTTTAAGGCTTAGGGTTTATAGTTTACGGTTTACGGTTTAGGGTTTACGGTTTATGGTTTAGGTTTAGGGATTAGGGTTTAGGGTTTGGAGTTTAGGGTTAGGGTTTAGTGTTTAGGGTTTAGTGTTTAGGGTTTAGGGTTTAGGGCTTCGGGTTTATTGTTTATGGTATCAGGTTTAAGGTTTGGGGTTTAGTGGTAGGGTTTAGGGTTTAGGGTTTTGGGTTTAGGGTTTAGTGTTGAGGGTCCAGTGTTTAGGGTTTAGTGTTTAGGGCTTTCTGTTTAGGGCTTATGGTTTAGGCTTAGGGTTTGGGTTTAGGGCTTAGTGTTTAGGGTTTAGGGTTTACGTTTTAGGGTTTACGGTTTAGGTTTAGTGGTTCGGGTCTAGTGTTTAGGGTTTAAGGTTTAGGGTTTAGTATTTAGGGTTTAAACTTTAGGCTTACGGTTTGGGTTTTGGGCTTAGTGTTTAGGGTTTGGTGTTTGGGCTTTAGGCTTTAGGGTTTAGGGTTTAGGGTTTAGGTTTTTGGGTTTAGGGTTTAGTGTATCTGGTTTACAGTTTTGGGGTTTAGGGTTTAGTTTTTAGGGTTTATGGTTTTTGGTTTAGGGTTTAGGTTTTAAGGTTTAGCGCTTAGGGTTTACGGGTTCGAGTTTAGTGTTTATGGTTTAGGGTTTCATGCTTGGGGTTTAGGGTTTAGTTTATAGGGTTTAGGGTTTAGGGTTTAGGGTTTAGGGTTTAGGGTTTAGTTTTTAGGGTTAGGGATTAAGGTCTAGGGCTTAGGGTTTAGGGTTTAGGGTTTAGTGTTTAGGGTTTAGGGTTTAGGGCTTAGGTTTTGGCTTTAGGGTTTCGGGTTTTGGGTTTGTGGTTTGGTGTGGGGGTTTAGGGTTTTTTGTTTAGGGTTTAGGGTTTAGGATTTCGAGGTTTTGGTTTTTGGTATTAGGGTTTCCGGTTAAGGGTTTAGGGTCGAGGGTTTAGACTTTCGGGTTTAGGGTTTAGGGTTTAGGGTTTAGTTTTTACGTTTTAGGGTCTAGGGTTTTGGGTAAAGGTTTAGGATTAGGGTTTAGGGGTTTTGGGTTTGGGGTTTAGGGTTTAGGGTTTAGGGTTTTGGGGTTTAGGATTTAGGGTTTAGGGCTTAGTGTTTAGCGTTTAGGGTTTTGGGCTTAGGGCTTAGGGTTTAGGGTTATTGTTTAGGGTTTAGGGTTCAGGGTTTAGTGTTAGGGTTTAGGGTTTAGGGTTTAGGGGTTTAGGATTTAGGAGTTTAGGGTTTAGTATGTAGGAATTAGGGTTTAGGGTTTAGGGTTTAGTTTTTAAGGTTTAGCGTTAAGGGTTTAGGTTTTAGGGTTTAGTGTTTAGGGTTTAGGGTTTAGGGTTTAGTATTGAGGGTCTAGTGCTTAGGGTTTGGGGTTTAGGCTTAGAGTTTAGGGTTTAGTGTTTAAGGTTTAGTGTTTAGTGTTTAGGGTTTACGGTTAGGGGCTTAGTGTTAGGGTTTAGGGTTTAGGGTTTAGTGTTTAGGGTTTTCGGTCCAGGGTTTGTTTAGGGTCTAGGATTTGCGCTTTAGGATTTAGGGTTTAAGGTTTAGTGTTTTGGGTACAAGGCTTGGGGTTTAGGGTTTGTGGCTTAGGGTTTAGGGTTTAGGGTTTAAGGTTTAGGGTTTCGAGTTTAGGTTTGAAAGTTTTGGGTCTAGGGTTTACGCTTTAGAATTTAGGGTTTCGGGTTTGTTTAGGGTCTAGGGTTTAGGCTTTAGGATTTAGGCTTTAGGGTTTAGGGTTTAGGGTTTAGTGTATAGGGCTTGGGGTTTGGGGTTTGTGGTTTAGGGTTTAGGGTTTAGGGTTTATTGTTTAGGGTAAAGGTTTACGGCTTGGGGTTTAAGTGTTTCGGGTATGGGGTTTAGGGTTTAGGGTTTAGGGCTTAGGGTTTACAGTTTACGGTTTAGGGTTTAGGGTTTTTTGTTTAGGGTTTACGGTTTAGGGTTTACGGTTTATTGTTAAGGGTTAGGGATTAGGGTTTAGGGTTTGGAGTTTATGGTTAGGTTTTAGTGTTGAGGGTTTAGTGTTTGGGGTTTAGGGTTTGGGGCTTCGGGTTTAGTGTTTAGGGTATCGGGTTTAGGGTTTAGGGTTTAGTACCGAGGTTTAGGGTTTAGGGTTTAGGGTTTAGTTTTTTGGGTTTAGCGTTTAGGCTTTAGAGTTTGAGGTTTAGTGTTTAGGGTTTAGGGTTTTGGGTTTACGGTTTAGTGTTGAGGGTCCAGTGTTGAGGGTTTAGGGTTTAGGCTTAGGGTTTAGTGTTTAGGGCTTTGTGTTTAGGGTTTATGGTTTAGGCTTAGGGTTTGGGTTTTGGGCTTAGTGTTTAGGGTTTAGGGTTTATGTTTTAGGGTTTTGGGTTTAGGATTTAGGTTTTAGGGTTTAGTTTTTAGGGTTTAAAGTTTAGGCTTACGGTTTGGGTTTTGGGCTTAGTGTTTAGGGTTTGGGGTTTACAGTTTGGGGTTTAGGGTTTTGGGTTTAGGGTTTAGTGTTTCTGGTTTAGGGTTTAAGGGTTTAGGATTTAGTTTTTAGGGTTTATGGTTTATGGTTTAGGGTTTAGGTTTTAAGGTTTAGCTCTTAGGGTTTACGGGTTCGAGTTTAGTGTTTATGGTTTAGGGTTTCATGCTTGGGGTTTAGGGTTTAGGATTTAAGGTTTAGGGTTTATGGTTTCAGGTTTAGTGTTTAGGGTTTAGGGTTTAGTTTAGAGGGTTTAGGGTTTAGGGTTTAAGGTTTAGGGTTAGGGATTAAGGTCTAGGGCTTAGGGTTTAGGGTTTAGGGTTTAGTGTTTAGTGTTTTAGGTTTAGGGTTTAGGGCTTAGGTTTGGGCTTTAGGGTTTCAGGTTTTGGGTTTGGGGTTCGGTGTGAGGGTGAAGGGTTTAGGGTTTAGTGTTTAGGGTTTAGGGTTTAGGGTTTAGGGTTTAGGGTTTAGGATTTTGGGGTTATGGTTTTTGCTATTAGGGTTTGCAGTTAAAGGTTTTGGGTTGAGGGTTTAGACTTTCGGGTTTAGGGTTTAGGGTTTAGTTTTTCCGTTTTAGGGTTTAGGGTTTTTGGAAAAGGGTTAGGATTAGGGTTAAGGGGTTTTGGGTTTAGGGTTTTGGGTTTAGGGTTTAGGGGTTTTGGATTTAGGGTTTAGGGTTTAGGGTTTAGGGCTTAGGGTTTAGCGTTTAGGGTTTAGGATTTAGGGCTTTGGGTTGAGGGTTATTGTTTAGGGTTCGGAGTTTAGGGTTTAGTGTTTGGGTTTAGGATTTCAGAGTTTAGGGTTTAGTAGTTAGGGTTTAGGGTTTAGTTTTTCAGGTTTAGCAATGAGGGTTTAGGGTTTTGGGTTTAGGGTTTAGTTTTGTGGGTTTAGTGTTGAGGGTCCAGTGTGTAGGGTTTGGGGTTTGGGCTTAACGTTTAGGGTTTAGGGTTTAAGGTTTAGGGTTTAGTGTTTTGGGTTTACGGTTTGGGGCTTAGTGTTTTGGGTTTAGGGTTTAGGGTTTAGGGTTTGTGGTTTAGGGTTTAGGGTTTAAGGTTTAATGTTTAGGGTAAAGGTTTACGGCTTGGGGTTTAAGTGTTTGGGGTATAGGGTTTAGGGTTTAGGGTTTAGGGCTTAGGGTTTACAGTTTACGGTTTAGGGTTTAGGGTTTTTTGTTTAGGGTTTAAGGTTTAGGGTTTAGGGTTTATGGTAAAGGGTTAGGGATTAGGGTTTAGGGTTTGGAGTTTAGGGTTAGGGTTTAGTGTTGAGGGTTTAGTGTTTAGGGTTTAGGGTTTAGGGTTTAGGGCTTCGGGTTTAGTGTTTAGGGTATCGGGTTTAGGGTTTAGGGTTTAGTACTGAGGTTTAGGGTTTAGGGGTTAGGGTTTAGTTTTTTGGGTTTAGCGTTTAGGCTTTAGAGTTTGAGGTTTTGTGTTTAGGGTTTAGGGTTTTGTGTTTAGGGTTTTGGGTTTAGGGTTTAGTGTTGAGTGTCTGGTGTTTAGGGTTTAGGGTTTAGGGTTTAGGCTTATGGTTTAGTGTTCAGGGCTTTGTGTTTAGGGTTTATGGTTTAGGCTTAAGGTTTGGGTTTTGGGCTTAATGTTTAGGGTTTAGGGCCTACGTTTTAGGGGTTAGGGTTTAGGGTTTAGGGTTTAGGGGTTAGTGGTTAGGGTCTAGTGTTTACGGTTTTGGGTTTTGGGTTTAGTAGTTAGGGTTTAAAGTTTAGGCTTACGGTTTGGGTTTTGGGCTTAATGTTTAGGGTTTGGGGTTTACAATTTAGGGTTTAGGGTTTAGGGTTTAGGGTTTAGGGTTTAGGGTTTAAGGTTTAGGGTTTAAGGTTTATGGTTTATGGTTTAGGGTTCAACGTTAGGTTTTAGGGTTTAGGGTTTAAAGTTTAGGCTTTATTGTATAGGGTTTAGGGTTTAGGGTTTTGTGTTTTGGATTTGGGGGTTAGGGTTAGAGTTTACAGTTTAGGGTTTAGGGTTTAGGATTTTGGGTTTAGGTTTTAAGGTTTAGGGTTTCGTGTTTACGTTTGAAAGTTTAAGGTCTAGGGTTTTTTTTAGGGTCTAGGGTGTACACTATATGATTTAGGGTTTTCGGTTTAAGGTTTAGTGTTTTGTGTATAGGGCTTGGGGTTTAGGGTTTGGGGTTTAGGGTTTAGGGTTGAGGGTTTAGCGTTTAGTGTTTAGGGTAAAGGTTTAGGGTTTAGGGTTTAGGGGATGGGTTGTAGGGTTTCTGGTTTAGGGTTTACAGTTTACGGGTTACAGTTTGCAGTTTAGGGTTAAGGATTTTGTGCTTAGGGTTTAGTGTTTAGTGTTTAGGGTTTAGGATTTATGGTTTAAGGTTAGGAATTAGGGTTTAGGGTTTACAGTTTATGGTTTTGGGTTTAGTGTTGGGGGTTTAGTGTTTAGGGTTTAGGGTTTAGGGTTTAGGGTATCAGGTTTAGGGTTTATGGTTTACTGCTAGGGTTTAGGGTTTAGGGTATAGGGTTTAGGGTTTAGGGGTTTAGGATTTAGGGGTTTAGGTTTTAGTGTTTAGGGTTTAGGGTTTGGTGTTAGAGTTTAGGGCTTAGGGTTTTGTGTTCAGGGCTTAGGGTTTAGGGTTTAGGGTTTAGCATTTAGGGGGTTAAGTTTTAGGGTTTAGGATTTTCGGTTAAGGGTTTAGGGTCCAGGGTTTAGACTTTCAGATTTTGGATTTGGGGTTAGGGTTTTTACGATTTAGGGTTTTGGGTTTTGGGTAAAGGTTTAGGGATTAGGGTTTAGGGGTTTAGGGTTTAGGGTTTAGGGTTTAGTGTTTAGGGTTTAGGGTTTAGGGTTTATTGGTTTAGGATTTAGGGTTTAGGGTTTAGGGTTTAGGGCTTAGTGTTTAGCGTTTAGGGTTTAGTGTTTAAGGCTTAGGGTTTAGGGTTATTGTTTACGGTTTAGGGTTTAAGGTTTAGTGTTAGGGTTTAGGGTTTTGGGTTTAGGGGTTTAGGGTTTAGTATTTAGGGTTTTGGGTTTTGGGTTTAGGGTTTAGTTTTTAGGGTTTAGCATTGAGGGTTCAGGGTTTAGGGTTTATGGTTTCGGGTCTAGGGTTTAGGGTTTAGTGTTGAGGTTCCAGTGTTTAGGGTTTAGAGTTTTGGCTTAGCGTTTAGGGTTTAGGGTTTAGTGTTTAAGGTTTATGATTTGGGGCTTAGTGTTTAGGGTTTAGGGTTTGGGGCTTATTGTTTAGGGTTTAGTGTTTAGGGTTTAGGGTTATGGGTTTAGGGTTTAGGGCTTAGCATTTAGGGTTATTATTTAAGGTTTTGGGTTTTGTGTTTAGTGTTAGGGTTTAGGGTTTAGGATTTTGCAGTTTAGGGTTTAGTATTTAGGGTTTGGGGTTTAGGGTTTAGGGTTTAGTTTAAGGTTTAGCGTTGAGGGTTTAGGGTTTAGGGTTTAGTGTTTAGGGTTTAGGGTTTAGTGTTTAGGGTTTAGGGTTTAGGGTTTAGCTTTGGGGGTTTAGTGTTGAGGGTCCAATGTTTAGGGTTTAGGGTTTAGCGTTAGGTTTTAGGGTTTAGGGTTTAAAGTTTAGGCTTTATTGTATAGGGTTTAGGGTTTTGGGTTTAGGGTTTAGGGTTAGACTTTAGGGTTTAAGGTTTAGGGTTTAGGGTTTAGGTTTCAAGGTTAAGGGTTTAGAGTTTAGGTTTGAAGGTTTAGGGTCTAGGGTTTTTTTAGGGTCTTGGGTTTACGCTTTTGGATTTAGGGTTTAGGGTTTAAGGTGTAGTGTTTTGGGGTTTAGGGTTTGGGGTTTAAGGTTTAGGGTTTAGGGTTTAGTGTTTAGGGTAAAGATTTAGGGTTTACGATTTAGGGGTTTGGGTTATGGGTTTTCAGCTTTCGGGTTTACAGTTTGTAGTTTAGGGTTTAGGGTTTTGTGTTTAGGGTTTAGTGTTTACGGTTTAGTGTTTATGGTTTAAGGTTAGGGATTAGGGTTTAGAGTTTAGAGTTTATGGTTTTGGGTTTAGTGTTTAGGGTTTAGGGTTTGGGGCTGGGGTCTAGGGTTTAGGGTATCGTGTTTAGGGTTTATGGTTTACTGCTAGGGTTTAAGGTTTAGGGTTTAGGGTTTAAGTGTTTAGGATTTAGGGGTTTAGGGTTTAGTGTTTAGGGTTTTGGGTTTGGTGTTGGAGTTTAGGGCTTAGGGTTTAGGGTTTAGGGTTTAGGGTTTAGGATTTAGGGGTTTTGGTTTTAGGGTTTAGGATTTCCGGTTAAGGGTTTAGGGTCCAGGGTTTAGACTTTCGGGTTTTGGGTTAGGGTTTCGGGTATAGTTTTTATGAATTAGGGTTTATGGTTTAGGGTTTAGGGTTTTGGATAAAGGTTTAGGGTTCAGGGTTTGGGGTTTAGGGTTTAGGGTTTAGGGCTTAGTGTTTAGCGTTTGAGGTTTAGGTTTTAGGGCTTAGGGTTTAAGTTTATTGTTTACGGTTTAGGGTTTCGGGTTTAGTGTTAGCATTTAGGGTTTAGGGTTTAGTATTTAGGGTTTAGGGTTTATGGTTTAGGGTTTAGTTTTTATGGTTTAGCGTTGAGGGTTTAGTGTTGAGGGTCTAGTGTTTAGGGTTTAGCTCTTAGGTTTAGGGTTTAATGTTTAGGGTTAAAGGTTTAGGGTCTAATGTTTAGGGTTTACGGGGCTTAGTGTTTGTGGTTTAGGGTTTAGGGTTTGGGGCTTAGTGTTTAGGGTTTAGTGTTTAGGGTTTAGGGTTAAGGGTTTAGGGTTTAAGGTTTAAGGTTTAGGGTTTAAGCTTTATGGTTTAGGGTTTAGTGTTTAGCGTTAGGTTTTAGGGTTTAGGGTTTAAAGTTTAGGCTCTATTGTATAGGGTTTAGGGTTTAGGGTTTAAGGTTTAGGGTTTAGAGTTTAGGTTTGTAGGTTTAGGGTCTAGGGTTTGTTTAGGGTCTAGTGTTAAGCTTTAGGATTTAGGGCTTAGGGTTTAAGGTTTTGCATTTATGTTATAGGGCTTGGGGTTTAGGATTTAGGGTTTAGGGTTTAGTGTTTAGTGTTTAGGGTAAAGATTTGTGGTTTAGGGGTTTGGATTATAGGGTTTTAGGTTTTGTGTTTATGGTTTACGGTTTGCAGTTTAGGGTTTAGGGTTTTGTGTTTAGGGTTTAGTGTTTAGTGTTTACGATTTAGGGTTTACGGTTTAGGGTAAGGGATTAGGGTTTAGGGTTTAGAGTTTACGATTTTGGGTTTAGTGTTGAGGGTTTAGTACTTAGGGTTTAGGGTTTAGGGTTTAAGGTTTGCAGTTTACTGCTAGGGTTTAGGGTTTACGGTTTACGGTTTAGGGTTTAGGGGTTTAGGATTTAGGGGTTTAGGGTTTAGTGTTCAGGGTTTAGGGTTAGGGTTAGGGTTTAGGTTTTAGGGTTTAGCGTTTAGGGTTTTGTGTTTAGGGTTTAGGGTTTTGTGTTTAGGGTTTAGGGTTTTGTGTTTGGGGTTTAGGGTTTTGCGGTTTAGGGTTTAGGGTTTTGTGTTTAGGGTTTAGTGTTTAGGGTTTATGATTTAGGGTTTACGGTTTAGGGAGGATTTAGGGTTTAAGGTTTAAGGTTTAGGGAGGGTTTAGGGTTTAAGGTTTAGTGTTTAAGGTAAAGGTTTAAGGTTTTGGGTTTAGGGGTTCGTGTTATAGGGTTTCGGGTTTAGGTTTTAGGGTTTACGATTTACGGTTTTCCGTTTTGGGTTTAGAGTTTTGTGTTTAGGGTTTAGTGTTTATGGTTTAGGGTTTACGGTTTACGGTTTACGGTTTAGGGTTAGGGATTAGGGTGTTTGGTTTAGAGTTTATGGTTTTAGGTTTAGTGTTTAAGGTTTTGGGTTTAGGGCTTAGGGTTTGGGGTTTAGGGTATCGGGTTTTGGGTTTATGGTTTATTGCTAGGGTTTAGGGTTTAGGGGTTTAGGATTTAGGGGTTTTGGGTTTAGTGTTTTGGGTTTGGGGTTTAGTTTTTAGGGTTTAGAGTTTGAGGAATAGTGTTTAGGGTTTTGAGTTTAGGGTTTAGGGTTTAGGGTTTAGGGTTTAGTGTTACGGCTCTAGTGTTTAGGGTTTCAGGTTTAGGCGTAGGGTTTAGGGTCTAGTGTTTTGGGTTTAAGGTTTTCGCTTTGAGTGTGAGTTTATGGTTTAGTGTTCAGGGTTTAGGGTTTACGGCTTAGGGTTAGGCTTTAGGGTTTAGGGTTTAGTGTTTAGGGTTTTGGGCTTAGGGTTTAGTTTTTAGGGTTTAGCATTTAGGGTTTAGAGTTTGAGGTTTTGTTTAGGGTTTAGAGTTTAGGGTTTAGGGTTTAGGGTTTAGGGTTTGGGGTTTCGGGTTTGGGGTTTAGTGTTGAGGGTCTAGTGTTTAGGGTGTAGGGCTTAGGGTTTAGGGTTTAAGGTTTGTGGTTTACTGCTAGGGTTTAGGCTTTAGAGTTTAGGGTTTAGGGTTTAGGGGTTTAGGATTTAGGGGTTTAGGGTTTAGTGTTTAGGGTTTAGGGTTTAGGGTTTAGTGTTTAGGGTTTAGGGTTTAGTGTTTAGGGTTTAGGGTTTGAGGTTTAGTGTTTAGGGTTTAGGGTTTAGGGTTTAGGGTTTAGGGTTTAGGGTTTAGGGTTTCGGGTTTGGGGTTTAGGGTTTAGGGTTTAGGGTTTAGGGTTTAGTGTTTAGGGTTTAAGGTTTAGGCTTTGGGTTTGGGTTTATGGTTTATTGCTAGGGTTTTGGGTTTTGGGTTTAGGATTTAGGGGTTTGGGGTTTAGTGTTTAGGGTTTGGGGTTTAGTTTTTAGGGTTTGTGGTTTAGTTTTTAGGGTTTAGCGTTTAGGGTTTAGAGTTTGAGGAATAGTGTTTAGGGTTTAGAGTTTAGGGTTTAGGGTTTAGGTTTTAGTGTTGAGGGTCTAGTGTTTAGAGTTTAGGGTTTAGTGTTTTGGGTTTAAGGTTTAGGCTTTGGGTTTGGGTTTATGGTTTAGTGTTCAGGGTTTAGGGTTTACGGCTTAGGATTAGGGTTTAGGGTTTAGGGTTTAGTGTTGAGGGTCTTGTGTTTTGGGTTTAGGGTTTAGGTTTTAAGGTTTAGCGTTTATGGTTTATAGGCTCGGGTTTAGTGTTTGGGGTTTAGGGTTTCAGGATTGGGGTTCAGGGTTTAAGTTTTAGGGTCAGGGTTTATGATTTCGGGTTTAGTGTTTAGTGTTTTTGGTTTAGTATATAGGGTTTAGGGCTTAGGGTTTTGGGCTAGGGATTATGGTTTAGGGCTTAGGGTTTTGGGTTTAGTGTTTACGGTTTAGGGTCTAGGGCTTAGGTTTAGGCTTTAGGGTTTAGTGTTTTGGGTTCGGTGTTAAAGTTTTGGGCTTAGGGTTTAGTCTTTAGGGCTAAAGGTTCAGGGTTTAGTGTTTAGGGTTTAAGGTTTAGGATTTAAGGATTTAGGTTTTAGGGTTTAGGGTTTCCGGTTAAGGGTTTAGGTTCCAGCGTTTAGAATTTCAGGTTTTGGCTTTACGATTTAGGGTTTAGTTTTTACGATTTAGGGTTTAGGGTTTAGGGTTTTCTTTAAAGGTTTAGGGACTAGGGTTTAGGGGTTTTGGGTTTAGGGTTTAGCGTTTAGGGTTTAGGGTTTATTGGTTTAGGATTTAGGGCTTAGTGTTTAGCGTTCAGGGGTTGGGGTTTAGGGCTTAGCATTTAGGGTTTAGTGTTTAAGGTTTAGGGTTTAGTGTTTTGGGTTCACGATTTGGGGCTTAGTGTTTAGTGTTTAGGGTTTAAGGTTTGGGGCTAAGGGTTTAGCGTTGTGGGTTTAGGGTTTAGGGTTTAGTGTTTAGGGTTAGGGTTCAGGGTCTAGGGTTTAGGGCATAGGGTTTAGGGTTTAGTGTTGAGCATCCAGTGTTTAGGGTTTAGGGTTTAGGTTTAGCATTTAGGGTTTAGGGTTTAAGGTTTAAGGTTTAGTGTTTAGGGTGTACGGTTTGGGGCTTAGTGTTTAGGGTTTAGGGTTTAGGGGTTACGGTTTAGGGTTTAGGGTTTAGGGTTTAGGGTTTAGGGTTAGGGATTCTGGTTTAGGGTTTAGAGTTTATGGTTTTGGGTTTAGTGTTGAGGGTTTAGTATTTTTGGTTTAGGGTTTAGGGCTGAGGGTTTAGTGTTTAGAGCATCCAGTTTAGGATTTATGGTTTACTGCTAGGGTTTAGGGTTTGGGGTTAGGGTTCAAGGTTTAGGGGTTTAGGATTTAGGGGTTTAGTGTTTAGTGTTTAGGGTTTAGGGCTTAGGGTTTAGTTTTTAGGGTTTAGCGTTTAGGGTTTAGAGTTTGAGGTTTAGTGTTTAGATTTTAGAGTTTAGGGTTTAGGGTTTAGGGTTTCGGGTTTGGGGTTTTGTGTTGAGGGTCTATTGTTTAGGGTTTCGGGTTTGGGGTTTAGGGTTTAGTGTTTAAGGTTTAAGGTTTAGGCTTTCGGTTTGGGTTTATGGCTTAGTTTTTAGGGTTTACGAATTACAGTTTAGGGTTAGGGTTTAGGGTTTAGGGTTTAGTGTTGAGGGTCTAGTGTTTAGGGCTTAGGGTTTAGGGTTTAGGGTTTAGTGTTTAGGGTTTAAGGTTTAGGCTTAGGGTTTGGGTTTTGGGCTTAGTGTTTAGGGTTTAGGGTTTAGGGCTTAGTCTTTCTGGTTTAGGGTTTAGGGGTTTAGGATTTAGTGTTTAGGGTTTAGGGTTTAGGGTTTAGGTTTTACGGTTTAGCGTTTAGGGTTTACGAGTTCGGGTTTAGTGTTTAGGGTTTAGGGTTTCAGGCTTGGGGTTTAGGGTTTATGATTTAGGGTTTACGGTTTATGGTTTCGGGTTTAGTGCTTAGGGTTTAGGGTTTAGTGTATAGGGTTTAGTGTTTTCTGTTTAGGGTTTAGGATTTAGTGCTTAGGGTTTAGGGTTTAGGGTTTAGTGTTAGGATTTAGGGATTTAGGTTTTAGGGTTTATGGTTTCAGGTTAAGGGTTTAGGGTCAAGGGTTTAGACTTTCGGGTTTAGGGTTTAGGGTTTGGGGTTTACTTTTTACGATTTTGGGTTTAGGGTTTAGGGTAAAGGTTTAGGGATTAGGGTTTAAGGGTTCGGGGTTTTGGGTTTAGGGTTTAGGGTTTAGGGGTTTAGGATTTAGGGTTTAGGGTTTTGGGTTTAGGGTTTTGGGTTTAGGGTTTAGGGTTTAGAATTTAGTGTTGAGGGTTTAGTGTTTAGGGTTTAGGGTTTAGGGCTTAGTTTTTAGGGTTATTGTTTAGGGGTTTAGGGTTGTGGCTTAGTGTTTGGGGTTTTTGTTTTAGGGTTCATGGTTTAGGGTTTAGGGTGTAAGGTTTAGGGTTTAAGGTTTAGGGTTTAGAGTTTAGGTTTGAAGGTTTTGTGTCCAATGTTTGTTTAGGGTCTGGGGTTTAGGGTTTAGGATTTTTGGTTTAGGGTCTAAGGTTTAGGGTTTGGGGTTTAGGGCTTGGGGTTCTAGGGTTTATGGTTTAGGCTTTAGGCTTTAGGGTAAAGGTTTAGGGTTTAGGTGTTTGTGGTATAGGGTCTACGATTTAGGGTTTAGTGTTTTGTGTTTACGATTTTGGGTTTTGGGTTTATGGTTAGGGTTAGGGATTAGGGATTGGGGTTTATGGTTTAGGGTTTCGTGTTTAGGGTTTATTGTTTAGGGTTTAGGGTTTAGGGTATACGGTTTAGGGTTTAGGGTTTAGGGTATAGGATTTAGGGTTTAGGGTTTAGTGTTTAGGGGTTTAGGATTTAGTGGTTCAGAGTTTAGTGTTTAGGGTTTAGGGTTTAGGGTTTAGGGTTTAGTTTTTAGGGTTTAGCTTTTAGGGTTTAGGGTTTGGCGTTTAGTGCTTAGGTTTTAGGTTTTAGGGTTTTGGGTTTTGGGTTTAGGGTTTAGTGTTGAGGGTTAGTGTTTAGGGTTTAGGGTTTAGGCTTAGGGTTTAGGGTTTTTTGTTTAGGGTTTAGGGTTTAGGGCTTAGTGTTTAGGGTTTAGGGTTTAGGGTTTAGGGTTTAGGGTTTAAGGTTTAGGGTTTAGGGCTTGGGGTTTAGGGTTTAGGGTTTGGGGTTTAGGGTTTCGGGTTTAAGGTTTAAGAATTAGGGTTTAGGGTTTAGGTTTTAAGGTTTAGCTTTAAGGGTTTATGGGATCGGGTTCAGTGTTTAGGGTTTTGGGTTAGGTGCTTTGGGTTTAGGGTTTAGGATTTTGGGTTTAAGGTTTATGGTTTAGGGTTTAGTGTTTATGGTATAGGGTTTAGTGTATAGGGTTTAGGGTTTAGGGTTTAGGGTTTAAGGTTAGGGATTAGGGTTTTTGGTTTAGGATTTAGTGTTTAGGGTTTTGGGTTTCGGGTTTTGGGTTTAGGGTTTAGGGTTAGGGATTAGGGTTTAGGGCTTAGGGTTTTGGGTTTACGATTTAGTGTTTTGGGTTTAGGGTTTAGGGTTTGGGGTTCTAGCTTTAGGGTTTAAATTTTAAGGTTTAAGGTTTGGTGTTAGGGTTTAGGGTTTAGGGTTTAGTGTTTACGGTTTAGGGTTTAGGGTTTAGGGTTTAGGGGTTTAGGTTTTAGGGCTTATGGTTTCAGGTGAAAGGTTTAGGGTTAAGGGTTTAGAGATTCAGGTTCAGGGTTTAGGGTTTAGGGTTTACAATTTAGGGTTTAGGGTTTAGGGTTTAGTGTTTAGGGTTTAGGATTTAGTGTTAGGGTTTTGGGTTATGTGTTTAGGGTGTAGTTGTTAGGGTTTAGGGTTTAGGGGCTAGGGTTTAGGGTTTAGGGATTTTAGGTTTTGGGTTTAGAGTTTAGGTTTTAAGGTTTAGGGTCTAGGGTTTCTTTACGGTCTATAGTTTAGGGTTTAGGATTTAGGGTTTAGGGTTTAAGGTTTAGGGTTTAGGTTTTAGGGTTTAGCGTTAAGAATTTACAGGTTAGGGTTTAGCGTTTAGGGTTTAGGGTTTAGGTTTTAGGGTTTAGCATTAAGAATTTACAGGTTAGGGTTTAGGGTTTGGGGTTTAGTGTTTAGGTTTTAGGGTTTCGGGTTTAGGGTCTAGGGTTTAGGATTTAGGGGTTTTGGTTTTTGGTATTAGGGTTTCCGGTTAAGGGTTTAGGGTCGAGGGTTTAGACTTTCGGGTTTAGGGTTTAGGGTTTAGGGTTTAGTTTTTACGTTTTAGGGTCTAGGGTTTTGGGTAATGGTGTAGGATTACGGTTTAGGGGTTTTGGGTTTAGGGTTTAGGGTTTTGGGGTTTAGGATTTAGGGTTTAGGGCTTAGTGTTTAGCGTTTAGGGTTTTGGGTTTGGCTCTTAGGGTTTAGGGTTATTGTTTAGGGTTTAGGGTTTCGGGTTTAGTGTTAGTGTTTAGGGTTTAGGTTTTAGGGGTTTAGGATTTAGGAGTTTAGGGTTTAGTATATAGGGTTTAGGGTTTAGGGTTTAGGGTTTAGTTTTTAAGGTTTAGCGTTAAGGGTTTGGGTTTTAGGGTTTAGTGTTTAGGGTTTAGGGTTTAGGGTTTAGTGTTGAGTGTTTAGTGTTGAAGGTGGAGTGCTTAGGGTTTGGGGTTTAGGCTTAGAGTTTAGGGTTTAGGGTTTAAGGTTTAGGGTTTAGTGTTTAGGGTTTACGGTTGGGGGCTTAGTGTTAGGGTTTAGGGTTTAGGGTGTGGGGCTAAGTGTTTAGGGTTTAGTGTTTAGGGTTTTGGGTTTAGGGTTTAGGGTTTAGGGTTTAGGGTTTAAGGTTTATGGTTTATGGTTTAGGGTTTAGCGTTAGGTTTTAGGGTTTTGGGTTTAATGTTTAGGCTTGATTGTATAGGGTTTAGAGTTTAGGGTTTTGGGTTTTGGGTTTTGGGTTTTGGGTTTAGGGTTTAGTGTTAGAGTTTAGGGTTTAGGGTTTAGGGTTTAGGGTTTAGGGTTTAGGGTTTAGGGTTTAGGGTTTAGGTTTTAAGGTTTAGGGTTTAGAGTTTAGGTTTGAAGGTTTAAGGTCTAGGGTTTGTTTAGGGTGTAGGGTTTGCGCTTTAGGATTTAGGGTTTAAGGTTTAGCGTTTTGGGTATAAGGCTTGGGGTTTAGGGTTTGTGGTTTAGGGTTTAGGGTTTAGGGTTTAAGGTTTGGGGTTTAGAGTTTAGGTTTGAAGGTTTAGGGTCTGGGGTTTGTTTAGGGTCTAGGGTTTAGGCTTTAGGATTTAGGGTTTAAGGTTTAGGGTTTAGAGTTTAGGTTTGAAGGTTTAGGGTCTGGGGTTTGTTTAGGGTCTAGGGTTTACGCTTTAGAACTTAGGGTTTCGGGTTTGTTTAGGGTCTAGGGTTTAGGCTTTAGGATTTATGCTTTAGGGTTTAAGGTTTAGGGTTTAGTGTATAGGGCTTGGGGTTTAGGGTTTGTGGTTTAGGGTTTAGGGTTTAGGGTTTAGGATTTAGGGTATAGGGTTTAATGTTTAGGGAAAAGGTTTACGGCTTGGGGTTTAAGTGTTTGGGGTATAGAGTTCAGGGTTTAGGGTTTAGGCCTTAGGGTTTTCAGTTTACGGTTGAGGGTTTAGGGTTTACGGTTTAGGGTCTACGGTTTATGGTTAAGGGTTAGGGATTAGGGTTTAGGGTTTGGAGTTTAGGGTTAGGTTTTAGTGTTGAGGGTTTAGTGTTTAGGGTTTAGGGTTTAGGGCTTCGGGTTTAGTGTTTAGGGTATCGGGTTTAGGGTTTAGGGTTTAGTGCTGAGGTTTAGGGTTTAGGGTTTAGGGTTTAGTTTTTTGGGTTTAGCGTTTAGGCTTTACAGTTTGAGGTTTAGTGTTTAGGGTTTAGGGTTTAGGGTTTTGGGTTTTGGGTTTAGGGGTTAGTGTTGAGGGTCCAGTGTCTAGGTTTTGGGGTTTAGTGTTTAGGGCTTTGTGTTTAGGGTTTATGGTTTTGGCTTAGGGTTTGGGTTTTGGGCTTAGTGTTTAGGGTTTAGGGTTTACGTTTTAGGGTTTGGGGTTTGGGGTTTAGGGTTTAGGGTTTAGTATTTAGGGTTTAAAGTTTAGGCTTACGGTTTGGGTTTTGGGCTTAGTGTTTAGGTTTTGGGGTTTACAGTTTAGGGTTTAAGGGTTTAGGGTTTAGTTTTTTGGGTTTATGGTTTATGGTTTTGGGTTTAGGGTTTAGTGTTTCTGGTTTAAGGTTTAGCGGTTAGGGTTTACGGGGTCGAATTTAGTTTTTGTGGTTTAGGGTTTCATGCTTGGGGTTTAGGGTTTAGGATTTAAGGTTTAGGATTTATGGTTTCAGGTTTAGTGTTTAGGGTTTAGGGTTTAGTTTATAGGGTTTATTGTTTAGGGTTTAAGGTTTAGAGTTAGGGATTTGGGTTTAAGGTTTAGTGCTTAGGGTTTAGGGTTTAGGGCTTAGGGTTTAGGGTTTAAGGTTTAGTGCTTAGGGTTTAGGGTTTAGGGTTTAGGGTTTCGTGTTTTGGGTTTGGGGTTCGGTGTGGGGGTTAAGGGTTTAGGGTTTAGGATTTAGGGGTTTTGGTTTTTGGTATTAGGGTTTCCAATTAAGGGTTTAGGGTGGAGGGTTTAGACTTTCGGGTTTAGGGTTTAGGGTTTAGGGTTTAGTTTTTCCGTTTTAGGGTGTAGGGTTTTTGGAAAAGGTTTAGGATTAGGGTTAAGGGGTTTTGGGTTTAGGGTTTAGGGTTTAGGGTTTAGGGGTTTTGGATTTAGGGTTTAGGGTTTGGGGTTTAGGGCTTAGGGTTTAGCGTTTAGGGTTTATGGTTTAGGGCTTTGGGTTTAGGGTTACTGTTTAGGGTTTAGGGTTTAGGGTTTAGTGTTAGGGTTTAGGGTTTAGGATTTCGGAGTTTAGGGTTTAGTATTTAGGGTTTAGGGTATAGTTTTTAAGGTTTAGCATTGAGGGTTTAGGGTTTTGGGTTTAGGGTTTAGTTTTGAGGGTTTAGTGTTGAGGGTCCAGTGTTTAGGGTTTGGGGTTTAGGCTTAGCGTTTAGGGTTTAGGGTTTAAGGTTTAGGGTTTAGTGTTTAGGGTTTACAGTTTGGGGCTTAGTGTTTAGGGTTTAAGGTTTAGGGTTTAGGCTTTGTGGTTTAGGGTTTAGGGTTTATGGTTTAATGTTTAGGGTAAAGGTTTATGGCTTGGGGTTTAAGTGTTTGGGGTATAGGGTTTAGGGTTTAGGGTTTAGGGTTTAGGGCTTAGGGTTTACAGTTTACGGTTTAGGGTTTAGGGTTTTTTGTTTAGGGTTTACGGTTTATGCTTAAGGGTTAGGGATTGGGGTTTAGGGTTTGGAGTTTAGGGTTAGGGTTTAGTGTTGAGCGTTTAGTGTTTAGGGTTTAGGGTTTAGGGCTTCGGGTTTAGTGTTTAGGGTATTGGGTTTAAGGTTTAGGGTTTAGTACTGAGGTTTAGGGTTTAGGGTTTAGGGTTTAGTTTTTTGGGTTTAGCGTTTAGGCTTTAGAGTTTGAGGTTAGTGTTTAGGGTTTAGGGTTTTGTGTTTAAGGTTTTGGGTTTAGGGTCTAGTGTTGAGGGTCCAGTGTTTAGGGTTTAGGGTTTAGGCTTATGGTTTAGTGTTTAGGGCTTTGTGTTTAGGGTTTATGGTTTAGGCTTAGGGTTTGGGTTTTGGGCTTAGTGTTTAGGGTTTAGGGTTTACGTTTTAGGGTTTAGGGTTTAGGGTTTAGTGGTTAGGGTCTAGTGTTTAGGGTTTAGGGTTTTGGGTTTAATATTAGGGTTTAAAGTTTAGGCTTACGGCTTGGGTTTTGGGCTTAGTGTTTAGGGTTTGGGGTTTACAGTTTAGGGTTTAGGGTTTAGGGTTTAGGGTTTAGGGTTTAAGGTTTGGGGTTTAAGGTTTATGGTTTAGGGTTTAGGGTTCAACGTTAGGTTTTAGGGTTTAGGGTTTAAAGTTTAGGCTTTATTGTATAGGGTTTAGGGTTTTGGGTTTTGTGTTTTGGGTTTGGGGGTTAGGGTTAGAGTTTAGGGTTTTGGGTTTAGTTTTACGGTTTAGGGTTTAGAGTTTACGTTCGAAGGTTTAAAGTCTAGGGTTTTTTTTAGGGTCTAGGGTTTACGCTTTATGATTTAGGGTTTTGGGTTTAATGTTTAGTGTTTTGGGTATAGGGCTTGGGGTTTAGGGTTTAGGGTTTAGGGTTTAGGGTTTAGTGTTTAGGGTAAAGGTTTAGGGTTTAGGGTTTAGGGGATGGGTTATAGGGTTTCTGGTTTATGGTTTACAGTTTACGTGTTACAGTTTGCGGTTTAGGGTTAGGGATTTTGTGTTTAGGGTTTAGTGTTTAGTGTTTGGGGTTTAGGATTTACGGTTTAAGGTTAGGAATTAGGGTTTAGGGTTTACAGTTTATGGTTTTGGGTTTAGTGTTGGGGTTTTAGTGTTTTAGGGTATCGGGTTTAGGGTTTATGGTTTACTGCTATGGTTTTGGGTTTAGGGTTTAGGGTTTAGGGGCTTAGAATTTAGGGGTTTAGGTTTTAGTGTTTAGGGTTTAGGGTTTGGTGTTAGTGTTTAGGGCTTAGGGTTTTGTGTTTACGGCTTAGCGTTTAGGGTTTAGGGTTTAGGATTTAAGGGGCTAAGTTTTAGGGTTTAGGATTTTCGGTCAAGGGTTTAGGGTCCAGGGTTTAGACTTTCAGATTTTGGGTTTAGGGTTAGGGTTTAGTTTTTACGATTTAGGGTTTAGGGTTTTGGGTAAAGGTTTAGGGAGTAGGGTTTAGGGGTTTGGGGTTTAGGGTTTTGGGCTTAGGGCTTAGGGTTTAGGGTTTATTGGTTTAGGATTTAGTGTTTATTGTTTAGGGTTTAGGGCTTAGTGTTTAGCGTTTAGGGTTTAGTGTTTAAGGCTTAGGGTTTAGGGTTATTGTTTACGGTTTAGGGTTTAGGGTTTAGTGTTAGGGTTTGGGGTTTACAGTTTAGGGTTTAGGGTTTAGGGTTTAGAGTTAAGGGTTTAGGGTTTAGGGTTTAGGGTTTAGGGTTTAGGGTTTAGGGTTTAAGGTTTAGGGTTTAAGGTTTATGGTTTAGGGTTTAGGGTTCAATGTTAGGTTTTAGGTTTTAGGGTTTAGGTTTTAAAGTTTAGGCTGACTTTATTGTATAGGGTTTAGGGTTTTGGGTTTTGTGTTTTGGGTTTGGGGGTTAGGGTTAGAGTTTAGGGTTTAGGGTTTAGGGTTTAGGGTTTTGGGTTTTGGGTTTAGGTCTCAAGGTTTAGGGTTTAGAGTTTACGTTTGAAGGTTTAAGGTCTAGGGTTTTTTTTAGGGTCTAGGGTTTACGCTTTATGATTTAGGGTTTTGTTGTTATGGTTTAGTGTTTTGGGTATAGGGCTTAGGGTTTAGGGTTTGGGGTTTAGGGTTTAGGGTTTAGGGTTTAGTGTTTAGGGTTTAGGGTTTAGGGTTTAGGGTTTAGGGGATGGGTTATAGGGTTTCTGGTTTAGGGTTTACAGTTTACGGGTTACAGTTTGCAGTTTAGGGTTAAGGATATTGTGTTTAGTGTTTAGGGTTTAGGATTTACGGTTTAAGGTTAGAAATTAGGGTTTAGGGTTTACAGTTTATGGTTTTGGGTTTAGTGTTTAGGGCTTAGGGTTTAGGGTTTAGGGTATCGGGTTTAGGGTTTATGGTTCACTGCTACGGTTTAGGGTTTAGGGTTTAGCGTTTAGGGTTTAGGGGTTTAGGTTTTAGTGTTTAGGGTTTAGGGTTTGGTGTCAGAGTTTAGGGCTTAAGGTTTTGTGTTTAGGGCTTAGGGTTTAGGGTTTAGGATTTAAAGGGTTAAGTTTTAGGGTTTAGGATTTTCGGTTAAGGGTTTAGGGTCCAAGGTTTAGACTTTCAGATTTTGGGTTTAGGGTTAGGGTTTAGTTTTTACGATTTAGGCTTTAAGGTTTTGGGTAAAGGTTTAGGGTTTAGGGTTTAGGGGTTTGGGGTTTAGTGTTTAGGGTTTAGGGTTTATTGGTTTAGGATTTAGGGTGTAGGGTTTAGGGTTTAGGGCTTAGTGTTTAGCTTTAGGGTTTAGTGTTTAAGGCTTAGGGTTTAGGGTTATTGTTTACGGTTTAGGGTTTAGGGTTTAGGGTTTAGTGTTTGGGTTTAGGGTTTAGGGTTTAGAGGATTTGGGTTTAGGGGTTTAGGGTTTAGTATTTAGGGTTTTGGGTTTTGGGTTTAGGGTTTTTTTTTTAGGGTTTAGCGTTGAGGGTTTAGGGTTTAGGGTTTAGTGTTTAGGGTTTATGGTTTCGGGTCTAGGGTTTACGGTTTAGTGTTGAGGGTCTAGTATTTAGGGTTTAGGGTTTAGGCTTAGCGTTTAGGGTTTAGGGTTTAGTGTTTAGGGGTTACGATATGGGGCTTAGTGTTTAGGGTTTAGGGTTTAGGGTTTAGGGTTTAGGGTTTAGGGTTTAGGGGTTTAGGATTTAGGGGTTTAGGGTTTAGTGTTTAGGGTTTAGGGTTTGGTGTTAGAGTTTAGGGCTTAGGGTTTAGTGTTTAGGGCTTAGGGTTTAGGGTTTAGGGTTTAGGATTTAGGGGTTTGGCTTTTAGGGTTTATGATTTCCGGTTAAGGGTTTAGGGTCCAAGGTTTAGACTTTCAGGTTTTGGGTTTAGGGTTTCGGGTATAGTTTTTATGAATTAGGGTTTATGGTTTAGGGTTTAGGGTTTTGGGTAAAGGTTTAGGGATCAGGGTTTAGGGGTTTGAGGTTTAAGGTTTAGGGTTTAGGATTTATGGTTTATTGGTTTAGGATTTAGGGTTTAGGGTTTAGGGCTTAGTGTTTAGCGTTTGAGGTTTAGGTTTTAGGGCTTAGGGTTTACGTTTATTGTTTACGGTTTAGGGTTTAGGGTTTAGTGTTAGCGTTTAGGGTTTAGGGTTTAGGGGTTTTGGGTTTAGGGGTTTAGGGTTTAGTATTTAGGGTTTAGGGTTTAGGGTTTTGGGTTTAGTTTTTAGGGTTTAGCGTTGAGGGTTTAGGGTTTAGGGTTTAGTATTTAGGGTTTGGGGTTTAGGGTTTAGTGTTGAGGATTTAGTGTTGAGGGTCTAGTGTTTAGGGTTTAGGGCTTAGGCTTAGCGTTTAGGGTTTAGGGTTAAAGGTTTAAGGTTTAATGTTTAGGGTTTACAGTTTGGGGCTTAGTGTTTAGGGTTTAGGGTTTAGGGTTTAGGGTTTGGGGCTTAGTGTTTAGGGTTTAGGGTTTAGGGTTTAAGCTTTAGGGTTTAAGCGTTATGGTTTAGGGTTTAGTGTTTAGCGTTAGGTTTTAGGTTTAGGGTTTAAAGTGTAGGCTCTATTGTATAGGGTTTAGGGTTTAGGGTTTAAGGTTTACGGTTTAGAGTTTAGGTTTGCAGGTTTAGGGTCTAGGGTTTGTTTAGGGTCTAGGGTTTACGCTTTAGGTTTAGGGCTTAGGGTTTAAGGTTTTGCGTTTATGGTATAGGGCTTGGGGGTTTTGGGTTTATGGTTTAGCGTTTAGGGTATAGGGCTGGGGGTTTAGGATTTAGGGTTTAGGGTTTAGTGTTTAGTGTTTAGGGTAAAGATTTGGGGTTTAGGGGTATGGACTGTAGGGTTTTGGGGTTCTGTTATTATGGTTTACGGTTTGCAGTTTAGGGTTTAAGGTTTAGTGTTTAGTGTTTACGGTTTAGGGGAAGGGATTCGGGTTTAGGGTTTAGAGTTTACGATTTTGGGTTTAGTGTTGAGGGTTTAGTACTTAGGTTTTAGGGTTTAGGGCTTAGGGTTTAGGGTTTAGGGTTTGTGGTTTACTGCTAGGGTTTAGGGTTTAGGGTTTAGGGTTTAGGGTTTAGGGTTTAGGGGTTTAGGATTTAGGGGTTTAGGGTTTAGGGTTTAGGGTTTAGGGTTTAGCGTTTAGGGTTTAGAGTTTGAGGTTTAGTGTTTAGGGTTTAGAGTTTAGGGTTTAGGGTTTAGGGTTTAGGGATTAAGGTTTAGGGAGGGTTTAGAGTTTAGGGTTTAGTGTTTAGGGTAAAGGTTTAAGGTTTTGGGTTTAGGGGTTTGGGTTATAGGGTTTCGGGTTTAGGTTTTAGGGTTTACGGTTTACGATTTTCAGTTTAGGGTTTAGGGTTTTGTGTTTAGGGTTTAGTGTTTATGGTTTAGGGTTTAGGGTTTACGGTTTAGGGTTAGGGATTATGGTTTTTGGTTTAGAGTTTATGGTTTTTGGTTTAGTGTTGAGGGTTTAGTGTTTAAGGTTTTGGGCTTAGGGCTTAGGGTTTGGGGTTTAGGGTATCGGGTTTTGGGTTTGTGGTTTATTGCTAGGGTTTATGGTTTAGGGTTTAAGGGTTTAGGATTTAGGGGTTTGGGGTTTAGTGTTTAGGGTTTAGTGTTTTGGGTTTGGGGTTTAGTTTTTAGGGTTTAACGTTTAGGGTTTAAAGTTTGAGGAATAGTGTTTAGGGTTTAGAGTTTAAGGTTTAGGGTTTAGGGTTTAGGGTTTAGTGTTGAGGGTCTAGTGTTTAGGGTTTCGGGTTTAGGCTTAGGGTTTAGGGTTTAGTGTTTAGGGTTTAAGGTTTAGGCTTTGGGTTTGGGTTTATGGTTTAGTGTTTAGGGTTTAGGGTTTACGGCTTAGGGTTAGGGTGTAGGGTTTAGGGTTTAGTGTTGAGGGTCTAGTGTTTTGGGTTTAGGGTTTAGGTTTTAAGGTTTAGCGTTTATGTTTTACTGGCTGGGGTTTAGTGTTTGGGGTTTAGGGTTTCAGGATTGCGGTTAAGGGTTTAAGTTTTAGGGTCAGGGTTTATGATTTCGGGTTTAGTGTTTAGGGTTTTGGGTTTAGCATATAGGGTTTAGGGATTAGGGTTTTGGGCTAGGGATTATGGTTTAGGGCTTAGGGTTTAGGGTTTAGGGTTTATTGTTTATGGTTTAGGGTTTAGGGCTTAGGTTTAGGCTTTAGGGTTTAAGGTTTTGTGTTCGGTGTTAAAGTTTAGGGCTTAGGGTTTAGTGTTTAGGGCTAAGGGTTCAGGGTTTAGTGTTTAGGGTTTAAGGTTTAGGATTTAAGGGTTTAGGTTTTAGGGTTTAGGGTTTCCGGTTAGGGGTTTAGGGTCCAGGGTTTAGAATTTTAGGTTTTGGGTTTACGATTTAGGGTTTAGTTTTTACGATTTAGGGTTTTGTGTAAAGGTTTAGGGACTAAGGTTTAGGGGTTTTAGGTTTAGGGTTTAGAGTTTAGGGTTTAGGGTTTATTAGTTTAGGATTTAGGGTTTAGGATTTAGGGATTAGTGTTTAGCGTTCAGGGGTTAGGGATTAGGGCTTAGCGTTTAGGGTTTAGTGTTTAAGGTTTAGGGTTTAGTGTTTTGGGTTTACAGTTTGGGGTTAGTGTTTAGTGTTTAGGGTTTAGGGTTTGGGGCTGAGGGTTTAGGGTTGTGGGTTTAGGGTTTAGGGTTTAGTGTTTAGGGTTTAGGGTTTAGGGTTTAGGGTTTAGGGTTTAGGGTTTAGTGTTGAGGATCCAGTGTTTAGGGTTTAGGGTTTAGGGTTTAGGCTTAGCGTTTAGGGTTTAGGGTTTAAGGTTTAGGGTTTAGTGTTTAGGGTGTACGATTTGGGGCTTAGTGTTTAGGGTTTAGGGTTTAGGGGTTACGGTTTAGGGTTTATAGGGTTTTTTTTT
>NW_026652046.1:0-37500 GCF_029873635.1 Malania oleifera
TGAGGTTTAGAGGGCGTAGGTTTAGGGTGGTGATGTTTTAGGGTTTAAGGTTTAGGGTTTCGTCTTAGGGTTTAGGGGTTTACGATAGAGGGTCTAGGGTTTAGGCTTTAAGCTTTAGAGTTTAGGGTTACGACATAGGGTATAGGGTTTAGGGTTTAGGGTTTAGTGTTTAGGGATTAGGGTTTAGGGTTTTGGTTTTACGGTTTAGGGTTTAGGGTTTAGGTTTTAGGATTTAGCATTTAGGGTTTAGGGTTTAGGCTTAGGATTTAGGTCTTAGAATTTATGGTTTATGGTTTTGGGTTTAGGGTTTACTATTTTGGGTTTATGGTTTAGGGTTTCGGGTTTAGCATTTAGCGTTTAGGGTTTTGGGTTTAGGGTTTTGTGTTTATTGTTTAGGGTTTAGGTTTTAGGTTTTAGGCTTTGGTGTTTAGGGTTTTGGTTTAACGGTTTAGGTTTCGGGACTAGGGTTTGGCGTTTAGGTTTTAGGGTTTCTGGATTAGGGTTTAGGGTTTAGTGCTTAGGGTTTAGGTTTTAGGGGTTTAGGATTTAGGGTTTAGGCTTTGGAGTTAGGGTTTAGTGTTCAGGGTTTAGTTTTTAGGGTGTGTTTTCGGGTTTAGCGTTTCGGGTTTAGAATTTAGGGTTTAGGGTTTGGGGTTTAGGGCTTAGGGTTTAGGGTTTAGGGTTTAGGGTTTATGGTTTAGGTTTAGGGTTTATGGTTTAGTGTATAGGGTTTAGTGTTTATGGTTTAGGGTTTAAGTTTTAGGATTTCGAGTTTGGGGTTTAGGGTTTAGGGGTTTAGGGTTTGGTGTTTAGGATTTAGGGTTTAGGTTTTTGGGTTTAGCGTTTAGGGTTTAGGGTTCAGGATTTAGTGTTCAGGGTTTAGGGTTTTGGGTTTAGGGTTTATGGTTACGGTTTACGATTTACGGTTTAGGGTTTAGGTTTTGGGATTTATTGTTTAGTGTTAGGGTTTAGGGTTTGGGGTTTATGATTTTGGGTTTAGGGTTTACGGGTTTAGGATTTAGGGCTTAGGGTTTAGGGTTTAGTGTATAGGGTTTAGGGTTTAGGTTTTAGGGTTTAGGGATTAGGTTTTTGGGTTTAGGATTCAGGTTTTAGGGTTTAAGGTTTAGCGTTTAGGGTATAGTGTTTAGGGCTTAAGGCTTATGGCTTAGGGTTTTTCGTTTAGTGTTTAGGGTTTAGGGTTTAGGGTTAGGGTTTAGGGTTTAGGGTTTAGAGTTTAGGGTTAGGGCATAGGGTATAGGGTATAGGGTTTAGGGTTTAGGGTTTGGGGTTTAGGGGTTTAGGGTTTAGTGTTTAGGGTTTAGGGTTTGGGGTTTAGGTTTTAGGATTTAGCGTTTGTGGTTTAGGGTTTTGGGTTAGGGCTTAGGTCTTAGGATTTAGGGTTTATGGTTTTGGGTTTAGGGTTTAGGGTTTAGGGTGTAAGGTTTTGGGTTCAGCGTTTAGGGTTTAGAATTTTAGGTTTAGCATTTAGGGTTTTAGGTTTAGGGCTTAGGGTTTAGGGTTTATGGTTTAGGTTTTACGGTTTAGGGTTTCGTCTTAGGGTTTAGGGGTTTAGGATAGAGGGTCTAGGGTTTAGGCTTTAAGCTTTAGAGTTTAGGCTTACAACATAGGGTATAGGGTTTAAGGTTTAGGGTTTAGTGTTTAGGGATTAGGGTTTAGGGTTTAGGTTTTACGGTTTAGGGTTTAGGGTTTAGGTTTTAGGATTTAGCATTTAGGGTTTAGGGTTTAGGGTTAGGATTTAGGTCTTAGAATTTAGGGTTTATGGTTTTGGGTTTAGGGTTTACTGTTTTGGGTTTAGGGTTTAGGGTTTCGGGTTTAGCGTTTAGCGTTTAGGGTTTTGGGTTTAGGGTTTTGTGTTTATTGTTTAGGGTTTAGGTTTTAGGTTTTAGGCTTTGGTGTTTAGGGTTTTGGTTTGACGGTTTAGGTTTCGGGACTAGGGTTTAGTGTTTAGGTTTTAGGGTTTCTGGATTAGGGTTTAGGGTTTAGGGTTTAGTGCTTAGGGTTTAGGTTTTAGGGGTTTTGGATTTAGGGTTTAGGGTTTAGGGTTTAGGCTTTTGGGGTTAGGGTTTAGGGTTTAGGATTTAGGGATAGGGGTTAGTGTTTAGGGTTTATAGTTAGGGTTTAGGGTTTAGGGTTTGGAGTTAAGGGGTTAGGATTTAGGGTTTAAGGTTTGCGCTTAGGGTTTATGGTTTAGGGTTTAAGGTTCTGGGTTTTGGGTTTTGAGATTGGGGCTTTAGGGTTTAGTGTTTAGGGTTTAGGGATTTGGGTTTGGGGTTTATGTTTTAGGGTTTAGCGTTTAGGGTTTAGGCCTTAGTTTTAGGGTTTGGGGTCTAGGGTTTATGGTTTAGGGTATAAGGTTTGGTGTTTAGGGTTTAGGGTTTGGGGTTTACGATTTACGGTTTAGGATTTAGGGTTTACGGTTTACGGTTTTAGGGTTTTGGGTTTTGTGGTTAGGGTTTTAAGCATTAGGGTTTTGGGTTTAGTGTTAGGGTTTAGAGATTAGGGTTTAGGGTTTTGTGTTGGGGTTTAGGGTTTAGGGTTTAGGGTTTAGGGTTAGGGTTTAGTGTTTAGCTTTTAGGATTTAGGGTTTACGGTTAGTGATTAGGGTTTAGTTTTTAGGATTTTTGGATTAGAGCTTAGGGTTTAGGGTTTAGGGTTTAGTTAGGGTTTAGGGTTTAGGGTTTAGGGTTTAGGGTTTAGGGTTTAGGGTTTAGGGTTTTGGATTTAGTGTTTAGGGTTTAGGGTTTAGGGTTTAGGGTTAGGGTTTACGGTTTACGGTTTATGGTTTAGGTTTTAGGATTTAATGTTTAGTGTTGGGGTTTAGGGTTTAGGTTATATGATTTTGGGTTTAGGGTTTAGGGGTTTAGGTTTTAGGGTTTAGGGTTTAGGGTTTAGGGTTTAGTGTAAAGGGTTTAGGGTTTAGGGTTTAGGTTTTTTGGGTTTAGGGTTTAGGGTTTAGGGTATAGTGTTTAGGGCTTAGGGCTTGTGGCTTAGGGTTTATGGTTTAGGGTTTAGGGTTCGGGGTTTAGGGTTTTGGGTTTTGGATTTAAGGTTTCGTGTATAGGGTTTACGGTTTAAGGTTTAGGGTTTAGGGTTTAGGCTTTGTGTTTAGGGTTTAGGGTTTAGGATTTTGTGTTTAGGGTTTTGCATTTAGGGTTTAGGGTGTAGGGTTTAGGGGTTAGAATTTACGGTTTAGGGTTTAGGGTTTAGGGTTTAGGGTTTAGGGTTTAGGGTTTAGGGTTTAGGGTTTGGGTTTTAGGGTTTAGTGTTTAGGGTTTAGGATTTAGGATTTAGGGTTTAGGGTTTAGGGTTTAGGGTTTAAGGTTTAGGGGTAGGGTTTAGGTCTTAGGGTTTAGGGTTTAGGGTTTAGGGTTTAGGGTTTAGCGTTTAGGGGTTAGAATTTACGGTTTAGGGTTTAGGGTTTAGGGCTTAGGGTTTTGGGTTTAGGGTTTAGGGTTTAGGTTTTAGGGTTTAGTGTTTAGGGTTTTGGATTCAGGATTTAGGGTTCAAGGTTTAGGGTTTAGGGTTTAAGGTTTAGGGGTAGGGTTTAGGTCTTAGGGTTTAGGGTTTAGGGTTTAGTTTATGGGGTTTAGGGTTTAGGGTCTAGGGTTAGAGTTTAGGGTTTCGGGTTTAGGGTTTATGGTTTAGGGTTTAGGGTTTAGTGTTTAGTGTTTAGGGTTTAGGATTTAGGATTTAGTTTTTAGGGTTTAGGGTTTAGGGTTGAGGGTTTAGGGTTAGGGACTAGGGTTTAGGGTTTAGGGTATATGGATTAGGGTTTAGGGTTTAGGGTTTCGGCCTTAGGTTTTAGGGTTTACGGTTTAGGGCTTATGGTTTAGGGTCTAGGGTTTAGGGTTTATGGTTTAGGGTTTAGGGTTTAGGGTTTAGGATTTACGGTTTACGGTTTACGGTTTACGGTTTAGGATTTAGGGTTTAGGGTTTTGGGTTTTAGAGTTTTGGGTTTTGGGGTTAGGGTTTTAAGGATTAGGGTTTTGGGTTTAGTGTTAGGGTTTAGAGATTAGGGTTTACGGTTTTTTGTTTGGGTTTAGGGTTAAGGGTTAGTGTTTAGCGTTTAGCTTTTAGGGTTTAGGGTTTACGGTTAGTGATTAGGGTTTAGGGTTTAGGGTTTGGGGTTAGAGTTTAGGGTTTCGGGTTTAGGGTTTATGGTTTAGGGTTTAGGGTTTAGTGTTTTGTGTTTTGTGCTTAATGTTTTGGGTTAGTGTTTAGAGTTTACGTTTAGGATTTAAGGTTTGCGGTTAGGGTTTAGGGTTTATAGTAAGGGTTTAGGGTTTAGGGATTGGTGGTTAAGGATTTAGGGTTCAGGGTTTGTGCTTAGGTTTTATGGTTTAGGGTTTAGGCTTTTGAGTTTTCGGTTTAGGTATTGGGACTTTATGGTTTAGGGTTTAGGGTTTAGGTTTTAGGGTTTAGGGTTTAGGGTTTAGGCCTTAGGTTTTAGGGTTTTGGGTTTTGGGTTTAGTGTATAGGGTTTAGGGTTTTAAGGCTTACGGTTTAGGGTTTAGTGTTAGGGTTTAGGGATTAGGGTTTAAGATTTTTTGTTAGGGTTTAGGGATTAGGGTTTAGGGTTTAGGGTTTAGGATTTAGGGATTCACCATTTAGGGTTTAGGATTTAGGCTTAAAGTTTTAGTGTATAGGGTTTAGGGTTTCTGGTTTAGGGTTTACGGTTTAGGGTTTAAGGTTTAGGGTTTAGGTTTTAGGGTTTAGGGTTTAGGGTTTAGGGTTTAGGGTTTAAGGCTTAAGGTTTAGGGTTTAGGTTTCAGGCTTTGGGTTTAGGGTTTAAGGTTTGCGGTTTAGTGTTTAGGGTTTATTCTTTAGTGTTTAGTGTTTAGGGTTTAGTGTTAGAGTTTAGAGATTAGGGTTTAGGGTTTAGGGTTAGGGTTTAGTGTTTAGCTTTTAGGGTTTAGGGTTTACGGTTAGTGATTAGGGTTTAGGGTTTATGGTTTAGGGATTAGAGCTTAGGGTTTAGGGTTTAGGGCTTAGCGTTTAGGGTTTTGTGTTGGATTTTAGGGGTTTAGGATTTTGGGTTTGGGGTTTTGTGTTTAAGGTTTAGGGTTTAGGGTTATGGTTTAGGGTTTAGGGTTTAGGGGTTTAGGGTTTTGTGTTTAAGGTTTAGGGTTTAGGGTTTAGGGTTTAGGTTTTAGCGTTTAGCATTTAGGGTTTAGGGTTTAGGATTTAGTGTTTAGGGTTTAGGGTTTAGGGTTTAGGGTTAGGGTTTAGGGTTTAAGGTTTAGGGGTAGGGTTTAGGTCTTAGGGTTTCGGGTTTAGGGTTTAGGGTTTAGGGTTTAGCATTTAGCGGTTAGAATTCACGGTTTAGGGTTTAGGGTTTAGGGCTTAGGGTTTAGGGTTTAGGGTTTAGGGTTTGGGTTTAGGGTTTAGGGTTTTAAGTTTAGAGTTTAGGTTTTAGGGTTTAGCCTTTGGGGTTTAGGGCTTAGGTTTTAGGGTTTAGGGTTTAGGGTTTGGGGTTTGGGTTTAGGGTTTAGGGTTTAGGGTTTAGGATTTAGGGTTTAGTGTTAGGGCTTAGGGTTTAGGGTTTATAGTTAGGGTTTAGTGTTTAGGGTTTTGGGGGTTAGGATTTACCGTTTAGGGTTTAGGGTTATGGCTTAGGGTTTAGGGTTTAGCGTTTAAGGTTTAGGGTTTAGGGATTAGGGGTTTATGGTTTGGTGTTTACTGTTTAGGGTTTGGGGTTTAGGGTTTAGGGCATGGGGTTTTTGTTTTGGGGTTTAGCGTTTAGGGTTTGGGGCTTAGGTTTTAGGGTTTAGGGTTTAGGGTTTAGGGTTTATGGTTTAGGGTTTAGGGTTTAGGGATTAGTGCTTATGTTTTAGGGTGTAAGGCTTATCATTTAGGGTTTAGGGTTTACGGTTTAGGAATTTGGATTTTGTGTTTGGGATTAGGGGTTTAGGATTTTGGGTTTTGGGTTTCGGGTTTAGGGCTTAGTGTTTAGGGTTAGGGTTAGGGTTTAGGGGCTTAGGGTTTAGGTTTAAGGGTTTAGCGTTTTGGCTTTAGGGTTTAGCGTTTAGGGTTTAGGGTTTAGGATTTAGTGTTCAGGGTTTAGGGTTTCCTGTTTAGGGTTTAGGGTTATGGTTTACGATTTAGGGTTTTGGGTTTAGGTTTTAGGGTTTAACGTTTAGTGTTAGGGTTTAGGGTTTAGGGTTTATGGTTTTGGGTTTAGGGTTTAGGGGTTGAGGATTTAGGTTTTAGGGCTTAGGGGTTACTGTTTAGTGTATAGGGTTTAGGGTTTAGGGTTTGTGGTTTAGGTTTTAGGGTTTGGGGTATAGGGCTTAGGGTTTAGGGTTTAGGGTTTAGGGTATAGTGTTTAGGGCTTAGGGATTATGTCTTAGGGTTTATGGTTTAGGGTTTAAGGTTTAGGGTTTAGGGTTTAGTGTATAGGGTTTAGGGTTTTGGGTTTAGGTTTTAGGGTTCACTATTTAGGGTTTAGGCATTAGGTTTTGGGGTTTAGGGTTTAGGGTTTAGGGTCTTGGGTTAGGGTTTAGGGTTTAGGGTTTAGGGTTTAGGGTTTAGCGTTTAGGGTTTAGGCCTTAGGTTTTGGGGTTTAGGGTTTAGGGTTTAGGGTTTTGGGTTAGGGTTTAGGGTTTACGGTTTAGGGTTTAGGGATTAGGGATTAGTGTTTAGGGTTTAGGGTTTAGGGTGTTGGGTTAGGGTTTAGGGTTTAGGGTTTAGGGTTTAGTGTATAGCGTTTTGGGTTTTGGGTTTTGGGTTTAGGCTTTAGGCTTTAGGATTTAGGGTTTAGGTTTTTAGCATTTATGGTTTAGGGTTTTAAGGCTTCGGGTTTAGGGTTTAGTGCTAGGGTTTGGGGTTTAAGGTTTAGTGTTAGGTTTTAGGGTTTAGGGTTTAAAGTTAGGGTTTAGGGTTTAGGGTTTAGTGTTTAGGGTTTGGGAGTTTAGTATTTAGGGTTTTGGGTTAGGGTTTAGGGTGTAGGGTTTAGGGTTTGCGCTTAGGGTGTACGGTTTGGGGTTTAGAGTTTTGGGTTTTGGGTTTAGGGATTGGGGCTTTAGGGTTTAGTCTTTAGGGTTTGGCAGTTATGGTTTACGCCTTAGGTTTCAGGGTTTAGGGTTTGTGTTTATGGTTTTGGGTTAGGGTTTAGGGTTCAGTGCTTAGGTTTTATGGTTTAAGGTTTAGGGTTTAGTGTGTAGGGTTTAGGGTTTAGGGTTTAAGATTCGGGGTTTAGAGTTTTAGGATTTAGGGTTTAGGGTTATAAGGTTTAGGGTTTAGGGTTTAGGGTTTAGGGTTTAAGATTTGGGGTTTAGGGTTTAGAGTTTTTGGATTTAGGGTTTAGGGTTATAAGGTTTAGGGTTTAGGGTTTAGGGTTTAGGGTTTAGGGTTAGGGGTTTAGGTTTTAGGGATTATTGTTTAGGTTTTAAGGTTTTTGGGTTTAGGGTTTAGGGTTTGGGGTTTAGGGTT
This sequence comes from Malania oleifera, assembly GCF_029873635.1. Taxonomy (NCBI): domain Eukaryota; kingdom Viridiplantae; phylum Streptophyta; class Magnoliopsida; order Santalales; family Ximeniaceae; genus Malania; species Malania oleifera. The sequence continues at coordinate 7,453 of NW_026652046.1, forward strand.
AGGGTTTAGGTTTAGGGTTTAGGGTTTAGGGTTTAGAATTTTTGGCTTTGGGTTTTGGGCTTAGGGTTTAGGGTTTAGGGTTAGGGCTTAGGATTTTGGGTTTAGGGTTTTGTATTTTGGGATAGGGCTTAAGGTTTGGGGTTTATAGTTATGGTTTAGGGTTTTTGCTTTTGGGTTTAGGGTTTACGCTTAGTGTTTATGGTTTAGGGTTTTGGGTTTAGGGATTAGGGTTTAAGGTTTAGGGTTTAGGGTTTTGCGTTTTCGGTTCTGGGTTTGGTGTTTAGGGTTTAGGTTTAGGGTTTAGAGTTTAGGGTTTAGGGTTTAGCATTTAGGGTTAAGGGTTTAGGGTTTTTTGTTAGGGTTTTGGGTTCAGGGTTTAGGATTTAGTGGTTTAGGATTTAGAGTTTAGGGTTTAGGGCTTGGGGTTTAGGGTTTAGGGTTTAGGGTTTAGGGTTAGGGGTTTAGGGTTTTGTGTTAGGGTTTAGGGTTTTGGGTTTTGGGTTTTGGGTGTTGGGTTTAAAGGTTTAGGATTTAGGGTTTAGGGCTTAAGGTTTAGGGTTTAGGGTGAGGGCTTAGGGTTTGGGGTTTAGGGTTTAGGGTTTAAGGTTTAAGGATTTTGGGTTTAGGGTTTAGTGTTTAGGTTTTAGGGTTTAGGGTTTAGGGTTTAGGGTATAGTTTTTAAGGTTTTTCATTTTGGGTTTAGGGCTAAAGTTTTAGGGTTTAGGGTTTAGGGTGTAGGGTTTAGGGTTTACGGTTGGTGATTACGGTTTAGGATTTATGGTTTAGGGATTAGAGCTTAGAGTTTAGGGTTTGTGGCTTAGCGTTTAGGGTTTAGGGTTTAGGGTTTTCTGTTATGGGTTAGCGATTTAGGATTTAGGGTTTCGGGTTTCGAGTTTAGGGTTTAGGGTTTATGGTTAGGGTTTAGGGTTTAGGGTTTGGGGTTTAGGGTTTAGGGTTTAGGGGTTAGGCGTTTAGGGTTTAGAGTTTTGGGTTTAGGGTTTAGGGTTTAGGGTTTAGGTTTTAGGGTTTAGTGTTTAGCGTTTAGGGTTTAGGATTTAGTGTTCAGGGTTTAGGGTTTAGGGTTTAGGGTTATTGGTTAGGGTTTACGGTTTAGGGTTTAGGGTTTTGCGTTTAGGGTTTAGTGGGTTAGGATTTTGGGTTTAGGGTTTATGGTTTACGGTTTAGCGTATAGGGTTTAGGGTTTAGGGTTTAGGGTCTAGGTTTTAGGGTTAAGGGTTTAGGGTTTAGGGTTTATGGTATAGTGTTTAGGGCTTAGGCCTTATGGCTTCATGTTTATGGTTTAGGGTTTAGGGTTCAGGGTTTAGGGTTTAGGGTCAGGGTTTAGGGTTTAGTTTTTTGGGTTTAGTGTTTAGGGTTTCGTGTATACGGTTTAGGGTGTAGGGTTTAGGCTTCGGGTTTAGGATTTAGGGTTTAGGGTTTAGTGTTTAGTGTTTAGGGTGCAGGGTTTTAGGTTTAGCGTTTAGGGTTTAGAATTTAGGGTTTAGGGTTTTGGGTTTTGGGCTTAGGGTTTAGGGTTTATGGTTTATGGTTTAGGGTTTAGGGTTTAGGTTTTGTGGTTTAGGGTTTAGGGTTTAGGGTTAGGGCATAGGGTATAGGGTTTAGGGTTTAATGTTTAGGGTTTAGCATTTAGGGTTTAGGTTTTAGGGTTTAGCATTTAAGGTTTTGGGTTTTGGATATACGGTTTAGGGTTTTGGGTTTAGGGTTTAGGATATAGGGTTAGGTTTTTGGTCTCAAGGTTTTGCGTTTAGGGTTTTTTTAAAGGGTATAGGGTTTAGGGCTTAATGTTTAGGGTTTAGGGTTGGAGTTTAGGGTTTGGGGTTTTGGGTTTTGGTTTTTTGGTTTTAGGGTTTAGTGTTTTAGGTTTAGGGTTTAGGGTTTAGGTTTTAGGGTTTAGGGTTTAGGGTTTAGGGTTAAGTGTTTAGGCTTCGGAATTAGGGTTTAGGGTTTAGGGTTTAGGGATTGGGGTTTAGGGCTTTAGGGTTTAGTGTTTAGGGCTTAGGATTTAGGTTTTAGGGCTGAGCATATAAGGTTTTGGGTTTAGGATTTACGGTTTAGGGTTTAGGGTTTTTTGTTGGAATTGGTGTGATCCCAAGAGGGCAAGAGGGGGGGTGAATTGGGTTTTAAAAACTTTTTGGCTAATTTAAACAATTCGCCGATTCATTACAGTATCATATCCCATTCAACATGTATACGTGTATGTAAAGCGAGTTTAACAATAAAAGCAAACATACACATGTGCAGTATCTTATTTAAATCAAATGTGTGCATGAGAATAATTTTGACATTAAAAAAATATTCATACACATGCTGAAATTAAAGTGCAGGAATTTAAATAAAATAGAAAGAGCGACACTAGATTTGTTATCGAGGTTCGGCCAAACCAACCTACATCCCCGCCTTGGGCTTATCCCTAAGGATTCCACTATACCTGCTCACTTAACCAAGCGGAGCAAAAGCCTTTTACATCCTCTCCTTACGGGGCGAGGAAAACCCCAGCTCAATTACTAGGCTGAGCCAAACTAGTCTCACTTGCGGGGCTGAGACTCCCCAGTTCAATTCCGGGCTGAACCGAACCGGTCTCACTTGCGGGGTTGAGACTCCCCAGTTCAATTAATGGGCTGAACCGAACCATTACAATAAAATCATTTTGTACGTAAAATATGCTTCTAAAATACAAGCAGAGATGTACAACATTAAAATCTAATAATATGCATTCTCATATGATTTTGAAATGAAGCTCATGTAGAGTATGAATTTTCTCTCAAAATATTTTTCAAGTAAAACTTGAGAGTTTGGAAAATAATTGACCTTTATAAAATAGAAGGAGAAGCCTCTCAAGCAAGTATATATTAAATTGATATATGCTCAAGGCTCCCTTTTGTATAACCCAAAGAAATTCTCCAACAAATGTATGTCAAAATAAGAGCAGGAGAATATTAGGATTTTCTTCAAAATGATTGACCTTAGTAAAATTAATCCCAAGAAGGCATTCAAGAAAAATATATAAGGAAGAATATTAGCCCAAGCCTTCAAGACATTATTCACAATAAATTTCTCCAAAAAATATTTTTCCAAATAAAAGAATATGGGAGAAATTTAATCTTTGAAAACATGAAAAATAGAAAGGCCTTTAAGATACATATAGAGAATGCTATATGCTCAAGCCTTTTCAAATATAACCCAAAAATATTTTCCCCAAAAATGGTTTTCAAAAGAAGAGAATGGGACACATTTTAATCTTTGAAAATATATCACAAATGAAAGAAGAAGGCCATCAAGCAATATATATGTATATGATATATGCTCAAGCCTCTTCACATAAAACCCCCAAGAATATTTTCTCCCAAAATGATTTTCAAATAAAAGAAGAGTAGGAGAAAAATAAGAATTTAAAGAACAAATGGGGTATAGAAGTGTGGGAGAATCAAAGAATGATGAACTAAATTAACAAAGGGATTCTCCAACTTTTTTCAAGTGTTTTGGGGTTGTATTTATAGGCAAAAAATCCCTTGTGACCGTTATATAGCCGTTGGGAATTTAAAATATATTTTTATTTTGAAAACTAGCCGTTTTTCGGCCGTTGGGACACTTTCCCGAGAAGGTCGGTCGACCAAGCTCAAGGTACGGTCGATCGAGGCTTGAAATGAATGAGTTTTGGTCGACCGTAGTGAAGGCTCGGTCGACCAGGCTCAAGGTACGGTCGACCGGGGCTGAAATCAACGAGTTTCGGTCGACCGTAGTGAAGGCTCGGTCGACCGGCCTCTACTTTTCTGCGCAGACACTATTCAGTGTTTTGGCCATAACTTTTCCTATATAATTCCAAATTGGATGTTCTTGATGACAATAGAAAGTTAAGAGAAAATCCCACAACTTTTATGTTGAAGACATTTCAAGATAATGACTTTTGGCTTGAGAAAAATGTCCATCAATGAGACAGAAGAAACATGAAGGGAGTTTTTCTCTTACGGACATGTTTCAGTGTTTTGGCCATAACTTTTTCTGTGTAATTCCAATTTGGACGTTCTTCATATCAAACTCAAGCTATGGGAAACGTCCACAATTTTCGTGTTGAATATGGTTTGATATGAGATCTAATTGAGTAAGAAAATTGTTCATTTCTAACATTCGGTCGACTGGCCGGTTGACCGACCCCTTTGAAAAATTTAGTTTTTGCCTTCTTTTAACTTTAAAACCATTTAAAAACCTTTGTATAAGTTAGGCATTTTATGAAAAAAGTTTTTCATGTTATTTGAAGGTCCTATGGTCAATCTAAGGTCAGGTAGAGCTTCAAATTTAAATCATGTAAGATGCATGCACATTCAACCCTAATTACTATTACAACCCAGAAAATAATAAAAGTCCTCATGTCTTCTGCTCCTCAATGCTCCATGGAATATGCCGATTGGTTGTCTTCTCAGTGCTCTTTACGACTTTCATTTCGCATTCATCACTTGTACTTACAGAAATATAAACCTGTTCACTCTCAGTTATACAAGTGGGATACTGTGGTTTGTCATTGTCAAAACAGGGATCGGACTCAAAAAGTCAACAATCTCCCCCTTTTTGATGATGACAAACACATGAGCAAAATTGGGATTGCCTGATAAGGCTCCCCCTTACAATATGCATAAATTCAAAATGATATTAAAAAAAGCTCAATCATAAACATGAAGACTTCACAAATTTTCAAGTTGACTGTTTAGCTCAGTGGTTCAATGTGCAGTTTATGTTTGAAGCTATTTTAACAAAATATTCAAGTTTGTGCATTTGTCATTTCCCATTTTGAATGACCAAAGGCAGAGATATAAAAGGGGTTTATAATTTTGCTCAGGAAACATCTCCCCCTTTTGTCATCAACAAAAGGGCTAAACTGAGTAGAAAATAATTTTATCATTTAAAATATACTCAGTAAAGAAAACTCCCCCTTTTTGAAGAAAAGAAAAGCTCTCTCCCCTTATGTGATATAACAGTTGAGCATAAAAAATTTATAACGGTTTCAAAGATATATGGCAGTTAAGCACAGAACAATTTTTATAACTGGTCATTAAGAAATTAAAAAGCATATGAAAAACAAGATCAGAACAGGATTATCCATAAACCATGACAAATTAAACATATCATAAGACTCGTGAAAGATTTGAGTTCAACACGCACGACATATGATAGAAAATGTAGGTTTGAGCATAAGAGTGGTCTAACGAGTTCAAATGCATTTTATATATGATCCATGAACCGGTTATATAGCACCCTTTTCAAAAAAGATTTCATGACACAAAATTTCAAGACAATACAAGCACAGTCATGAAGACGTTTCAGCATACAAGCAAGACATAAAATATATTTTATATAAGTTCAATTCTTGCTTTTATAAATGTGTATATATATATATATATATATATATATATATATATATATATATATAAATATATGTATAAAAATATATCCCCTTAAAATTTTTAATAAATGTAGGGGGCTTATGCTTGCTGAAAAGGAAGCTTTAATTAAAAGCTCAAGTAAGCATCATTTTCCTGGTTAAGCATTTAAGCACAACACAAAGTATGACCAGAAAAATGCAACCATATAGATCCAAGGATGTTAAATAAATTTAAGAATGGGGATCATATGGAAAAACCTAAACCACTGTGGCAAACAAAATATGTTCATTTATTATATTCAAGGAAGACATTAAAATTAATCACAAGCCACAATGAATTTAAAAGCCAAATGTAAGCAGGAAATGTTGTGAGCACAACAAGAAAAAAAATAATTTCTAGGTGCTCCCCCTATTAATTTGAATGCGTGCTTAGATTCTTTTAACTACTTATATTGATATAACTTGTGAAAGTTCAAGCAGTATAAGTATTAATTTCATATTTTACTGGATATGTGTTAGACGAATAAATTTCACCAGTAAAATGTCCCTAAACACACATGCGCTAAATATCAAGTACTAAGTCATGCATGGTGTTCATGTGTACCCGGAACAATTCATATCAAAGATATTCAGTAGAGACAAGATATGATGTTCAAGGTGCCTAGAAAAATGTTGGACTCAAAAAGTAGAAACAATGAGAAATAATGAGAGTCCATGGGTCAATTGATTCTTATCCTTTTTCAAGGATGGGGTTTAACCTCCCCGATATAGTCTCAAGCATACAAAAGTGCATTGACGTTCAAGGATGAATTTCATTTAAGCACACTCAACACATGTTCATCCTTCTAAATATTACTTAGCATGCAGGAGATTAAAGGCATTAATTTCATTTTCTTTAAAAGTGAGGCTTAAACTCCCCCATATATATTTGCATGCATACATACTTGCATTAAGTTCAGGATGATAGTCATTTAAGAACATTCCTCAAAAAGTTCATCCTTTCAAAAGATTTTCAACATGCAGCAAATATAGACATTTTGCACATACTAGCATGACATATAGCATTTCAATTTAAATACACAATAGTCAATCAAGGATATACTCAAGGGTAATGCAATAGGGGTTCAATAAGGATGACACAACTCAAAATTCACAATGAGTATGTGTGAAATGAAAAACTCCCCCTAAGTCATGCAAATTCCTTAGTCAATGAACCATCATCAAAATATGGAATGTTCAATTTAAAACGGGATGATGCTCTACCATTTGGTTCTGGAGTGAAAGTACATAATCCAAAGAATTTGACCAAATGGTGTCCATGAACTAAGTTCATTCTAAAACACAACCTAAATGTGTACACGTCTTCAAAATACATAGCAGTTTGGATTTCATATGTACTATCCCATGTAATTACTATGCATCCTAGGAAGGGAAACGTGATGCTTATACTAATCAAAAATTGATTTCACTAGGTATACCAGATAGTATAAGCGGTCCTTTTAATGCAGCTATACTGGTTATCTGTTAAGAGATTTTGTCATATGTTCAGTATAGTCTTCCTTATAAGCCATAGATGCATCAGAAAATATATATAGAGTCATGCAATAATGTTCATGACCCAAAAACATTTCATATCAAATCATCAAACTTTAAGCACTAGATATAATGTTTAGGGTATTCTCAAGAGCCTCGATATTCAATAAATGAAGATGATGCATATGAATCATTTTTGTGCTTTCTATAGAGATAGAGCTGGGCTCTCCTAGTTATTCAATGATTATGCAAGGATGAATTTTAATTTTCTATTTGGTTTCACTCATCGTTTCAAAAAATTTTTAACATTAATTTTATCATAATCATCTTTAGCACAAGGTTTTGGTTTGGGAAAAATCCTATCGAAATTTCGGCAGCATGCCGTCTGTAAATCGGACATTTCCTAATTTTACCATGTACCTAAAACCAAATAGATTCACGCAATCAACAAATAATAGTCCAGTTTAAGCATGCGAGAACCTATTTCAACTGCCAGCATGCAATTCTCATCAACTGCATCTGCCATGCAGGAGGCATTCTAGACTAAGCATGCAATCAGGTAGTTCAATCAATATATCAAAAAGAATATAAACTATCCATATGAAAATATGATCATTAGGCAAGTGATGGATAGTGGCATTCAGTAAAAATAAGTTATCCATCAAATATAGTTGAACTTAAATCAAAAGATGGATATATGTATTTATTTAAAAAAATGATCCATTAATGAGAAAATATAGTCATTTAAATAAGAATGGACATAGGCATTTAGCTCACATCAAATCAAATTTAAAATAATATCCATCAATCATAGAGTATATTCATTTAGCATAAATGGATATTTGTATTCAACTCATATAAAGCATCCAATATATATGAAATAATAAGCATAATACAACAAAATGCATATTGGATGAGTTTTGAAAATATGTTGCTCCCACTCAATTATGTAGCCAAATATTATATGTTCAATTAATTGTATTTGGCATAACAAACATTTTCAAATATGAGGATGAGCTTATGAATTCCTTGAGTTTAATTCATCATTTGAAAATGATTTATCGTTTAAGCTCAATTATGAGTTTAGGATTATACATTACATAGCATAAGATCAATTTCCTAAAACTCAATACTGTGTGATGGACAAATATATGCGATATCTGAGACATTCATACTAAAGCATATATAGCATTAGAATTCTTATAATAATTAAAACATTTTGTCCATTTAAATGAGATTTATTTAAATATGCTTATGAGGTTTAATTCAAAAGTTGATAATGACATAAGCATGCACTAGCCACAATATTATCATATATTAACCAATCATAATATATGTATATATTAAGCTTAGATTGGATAAGGTCATTAAAACTCATATGTTGGCTAGATTTTCTTAGGGTTCTCAGTAGAATAATAAAGCATACTAAAATATAATCTTTTAAGCATGCAACTCTATTTAATCATTTAAAGCATTTTGATTCCTTATATATATATCCTAAAATCTTATGAATATTAATAAGATATTCTTCTCAAGTGCACCTCATAAGACATCATGCTATTATCATAAAAGATTTATCATGATTTATACAAAGATTTAATACAAGATATATCATACAAATCATGACAAGAAATTAATATAAATGTCATATGATTCACGAAAAATATAACACAACATACACAGTATGAATCAATGCATTAAGAATTTAGTAAAGTAGAAAGAGGATAGATATACCTTTATGTTTTACTCCTTCTTAGTCATTTAAGCTCGGAGTGGTGTTCATCTCTCTCCCTCAGTTTCTTATACCTCTTATGTTTCCCAATAGACCTTAGTACTCAAAAAAGTAAACTTTATAAGAGCATTAGTAACTAATGCACAGAAAAAGTATGCATAGCACTCAAATGATATGCATTGAAACACAAGTCATGCAAATTCAATTCATTTTCAAATTTTGGAAAATTATGCATTTTTAAAATGATTTTTCAATGGGATATGACAATACTCACAAATACTTTCCAAATCCTCCAATCAATTGATTTTACAAAATCATTTTCAATAATCAAACGGTAAAATCTATATAATATAAGCAGTGGAGGATTTGCAAAATATTGACACTTAAAACAGGGATACACCGAAAAATGAGTCGTTGCAATCTTTATGCAAATAGTTGTTAAGCTTATTGCAACCGGACTCTGATACCAATTGTTGGAATTGGTGTGATCCCAAGAGGGGGGGTGAATTGGGTTTTAAAAACTTTTTGGCTAATTTAAACAATTCGCCGATTCATTACAGTATCATATCCCATTCAACATGTATACGTGTATGTAAAGCGAGTTTAACAATAAAAGCAAACATACACATGTGCAGTATCTTATTTAAATCAAATGTGTGCATGAGAATAATTTTGACATTAAAAAAACATTCATACACATGCTGAAATTAAAGTGTAGGAATTTAAATAAAATAGAAAGAGCGACACTAGATTTGTTATCGAGGTTCGGCCAAACCAGCCTACATCCCCGCCTTGGGCTTATCCCTAAGGATTCCACTATACCTGCTCACTTAACCGGGCGGAGCAAAAGCCTTTTACATCCTCTCCTTACGGGGCGAGGAAAACCCCAGCTCAATTACTAGGCTGAGCCAAACTAGTCTCACTTGCGGGGCTGAGACTCCCCAGTTCAATTCCGGGCTGAACCGAACCGGTCTCACTTGCGGAGCTGAGACTCCCCAGTTCAATTAATGGGCTGAACTGAACCATTACAATAAAATCATTTTGTACATAAAATATGCTTCTAAAATACAAGCAGAGATGTACAACATTAAAATCTAATATGCATTCTCATATGATTTTGAAATGAAGCTCATGTAGAGTATGAATTTTCTCTCAAAATATTTTTCAAGTAAAACTTGAGAGTTTGGAAAATGATTGACCTTTATAAAATAGAACGAGAAGCCTCTCAAGCAAGTATATATTAAATTGATATATGCTCAAGGCTCCCTCTTGTATAACCCAAAGAAATTCTCCAACAAATGTATGTCAAAATAAGAGCAGGAGAATATTAGGGTTTTCTTCAAAATGATTGACCTTAGTAAAATTAATCCCAAGAAGGCATTCAAGAAAAATATATAAGAAAGAATATTAGCCCAAGCCTTCAAGACATTATTCACAATAAATTTCTCCAAAAAATATTTTTCCAAATAAAAGAATATGGGAGAAATTTAATCTTCGAAAACATGAAAAATAGAAAGGCCTTTAAGCAATATACATATAGAGAATGCTATATGCTCAAGCCTCTTCAAATATAACCCAAAAATATTTTCCCCAAAAATGGTTTTCAAAAGAAGAGAATGGGACACATTTTAATCTTTGAAAATATATCAAAAATGAAAGAAGAAGGCCATCAAGCAATATATATGTATATGATATATGCTCAGGCCTCTTCACATAAAACCCCCAAGAATATTTTCTCCCAAAATGATTTTCAAATAAAAGAAGAGTAGGAGAAAAATAAGAATTTAAAGAACAAATGGGGTATAGAAGTGTGGGAGAATCAAAGAATGATGAACTAAATTAACAAAGGGATTGTCCAACTTTTTTCAAGTGTTTTGGGGTTGTATTTATAGGCAAAAAACCCCTTGTGACCGTTATATAGCCGTTGGGAATTTAAAATATATTTTTATTTTGAAAACTAGCCGTTTTTCAGCCGTTGGGACACTTTCCCGAGAAGGTCGGTCGACCAGGCTCAAGGTACGGTCAACCGGGGCTTGAAATGAATGAGTTTTGGTCGATCGTAGTGAAGGCTCGGTCGACCAGGCTCAAGGTACGGTCGATCGGGGCTGAAATCAACGAGTTTCGATCGACCATAGTGAAGGCTCGGTCGACCGGCCTCTACTTTTCTGCGCAGACACTGTTCAGTGTTTTGACCATAACTTTTCCTATACAATTCCAAATTGGATGTTCTTAATGCCAATAGAAAGGAAGAGAAAATCCCACAACTTTCATGTTCAACACATTTCAGGATAATGACTTTTGGCTTGAGAAAAATGTCCATCAATGAGACGGAAGAAACATGAAGGGAGTTTTTCTCTTACGGACATGCTTCAGTGTTTTGGCCATAACTTTTTCTGTGTAACTCCAATTTGGACGTTCTTGGTATCAAACTCAAGCTATGGGAAAATTCCACAATTTTCATGTTGAATATAGTTTGATATGAGATCTAATTGAGTAAGAACATTGTTCATTTCTAACATTCGGTCGACTGGCCGGTTGACCGACCCCTTTGAAAAATTTAGTTTTTGCCTTCTTTTAACTTGAAAACCATTTAAAAACCTTTGTATAAGTTAGGCATTTTATGAAAAAAGTTTTTCATGTTATTTGAAGGTCCTATGGTCAATCTAAGGTCAGGTAGAGCTTCAAATTTAAATCATGTAAGATGCATGCACATTCAACCCTAATTACTATTACAACCCAGAAAATAATAAAAGTCCTCATGTCTTCTGCTCCTCAATGCTCCATGGAATATGCCGATTGGTTGTCTTCTCAGTGCTCTTTACGACTTCCATTTTGCATTCATCACTTGTGCTTACAGAAATATAAACCTGTTCACACTCAGTTACACAAGTGGGATACTGTGATTTGTCATTATCAAAACAGGGATCGGACTCAAAAAGTCAACATTTTTGATATAGGGTTAGGGTTTAGGTCTTAAGGTTTTGGGTTGAGGGTTTAGTTTGTAGGGTATGGGGTTTAGGGCTTAATGTTTAAGGTTTAGGAATGGAGTTTAGGGTTTGGGGTTTGGGGTTTACGGTTTAGGGTTTAGGGTTCAGGGTTTTGGTTTTAGGGTTTAGTGTTTTGGGTTTAGGGTTTAGGGTTTAGGTCTTAGGGTTTAGGGTTTAGGGTTTTGGGTTGAGTGTTTTGGCTTCGGAATTTGGGTTTAGGGTTTTGGATTTAGGGTGTAGGGTTTAGGTTTTGGGGTTTGGGGTTTAGGGTTTAGGGTTTAGGGTTTTGTGTTAGGGTTTTGGGTGTACGATTTAAGGGTTTTGGATTTAGGGTTTCGGGTTTAGGGTTTAGGATTAAGGGTTTAGGAGTTTAGGATTTAGGGTTTAGGGTTTAGGGTTTGCGCTTAGGGTGTATGTTTTAGGATTTAGAGTTTTGGGTTTTGGGTTTAGGGATTGGGGCTTCAGGGTTTGGTGTTTAGGGTCTAGGTTTTAGGGTTTAGCGTTTAGGGTTTTGGCTTTAGGAATTAGGGTTTCGGGTTTAGGGTTTAAGGTTTTGGGTAAGGGTTTAGGGTTTAGAGTTTAGGGTTTATGCCTTAGGTTTTAGGGTTTAGGGTTTAGGGTTTAGGGTTTAAGGTTTTGGGTTTTGGGTTAAGGTTTAGGGTTTAGAGTTTAGGGTTTATGGTTTAAGGTTTAGGGTTTTGGGTTTAGTGTATAGGGTTTAGGGTTTAAGGTTTAGGATTTCGGGTTTGGGGTTTGGCGTTTAGGGTTTAGGTTTTGGGGTTTAGGAGTTTAGGGTTTAGTGTTTAGGGTTTAGGGTTTAGGTTTTAGGGTTTAACATTTAGGGTTTAGGGTTTAGGATTTAGTGTTCAGCGTTTACGGTTTAGGGTTTAGTGTTACGGTTTACGATTTAGGGTTTAGGGTTTAGGTTTTGGGATTTAATGTTTAGTGTTAGGGTTTAGGGCTTAGGGTTTATGTTTTTGGGTATAGGGGTTAGGTTTTAGGGTTTAGGATTTTGAGTTTATGGTTTAGAGTTTAGGGTATAGTGTTTTCGGCTTAGCGCTTATGGCTTAGAGTTTAGGGTTTAGGATTTAGGGTTTAGCATTTAGGGTTTAGGGTTAGGGTTTTGGGTTTTGGGTTTTGGGTTTAGGGTTTAGGGTTTTGTGCATAGGGTTTTGGGTTTAAGGTTTATGGTTTAGGGTTTAGGCTTTGGGTTTAGGTTTAGTGTTTAGGGTTTAGGGTTTAAGGTGTAGGGTTTAGGGTTTAGTGTTTAGGGTTTAGATTTTCGGGTTTAGGGTTTAAGGTTTAGGGTTTAGGGTTTAGGGTTTGGTCTTAGGGTTTAGTGGTTTAGAATTTAGGGTTTAGGGTTTACGGTTTAGGATTTTGGGTTTGGGTTTTGGGTTTAGAGTTTAGCGTTTATGGTTTAGGGCTTAGGGTTTACGGTTTAGTGTATAGGGTTTAGGGTTTACGGTTTAGGGTTTAAGGTTTGGGATTTCGGGTTGGGGGTTTAGGGTTCTAGGTTTAGGGCTTTAGCATTTAGTGTTTAGGGTTTTGGGTTTAGGGTTTAGCTTTTAGGGTTTAGGATTTAGGGTTTAGGGTTTAGGGTTTCATGCATAGGGTTTTGGGTTTAAGGCTTATGGTTTAGGGTTTAGGCTTTGGGTTTAGGTTTAGTGTTTAGGGTTTAGGGTGTAGGGTGTAGGGTTTAGGGTTTAGATTTTCGGGTTTTGGGTTTAGGGTTTATGGTTCAGGGTTTGGTCTTAAGGTTTAGCGGTTTAGGATTTAGGGTTTAGGGTTTAGGGTTTAGGGTTTAGGGTTTAGGGTTTAGTGTACTGGGTTAGGGTTTAGGTTTTAAAGTTTAGTGTTTATGGTTTAGGGCTTAGGGTTTACGGTTTAGTGTATTGGGTTTAGGGTTTTGGGTTTAGGGTCAAGGTTTAGGATTTCGGGTTAGGGAAGGATCTGGGTTTAGGGGTTTAGCGTTTAGTGTTTAGGGTTTAGGGTTTAGGGTTTAGGGTTTAGGGTTTAGGGTTTAGGGTTTAGGGGTTAGGGTTTAGCGTTTAGGGTTTAGGGTTTAGCGTTTAGGGTTTAGTGTATAGGGTTTAGGGTTTAGGTTTTAGGGTTTAGTTTTTACGTTTTAGGGTTTAGGATATAGGGTCTAGGGTTTAGGGTTTAGGGTATAGTGTTTAGGGCTTAGTGCTTATGGCTTAGGGTTTATGGTTTAGGGTTTAGGGTCTAGGGTTTGGTGTTTAGGGTTAGGGTTTTGGGCTTAGGGTTTCGTGCATAGTGTTTAGGGTTTCGTGCATAGTGTTTAGGGTTTAAGGTTTAGGATTTAGGGTTTAGGCTTTGGAGTTAGGGTTTAGATTTTAGGGTGTTGGGTTTCGAGTTTAGCGTTTCGGGTTTAGAATTTAGGGTTTAGGGTTTGGGGTTTGGGGTTTAGGGCTTAGGGTTTAGGGTTTAGGGTTTAGGGTTTAGTATATAGGGTTTAGTGTTTATGGTTTAGGGTTTAAGTTTTAGGATTTCGAGTTTGGGGTTTAGGGTTTAGGGGTTTAGGGTTTGGTGTTTAGGATTTAGGGTTTAGGTTTTTGGGTTTAGCGTTTAGGGTTTAGGGTTCAGGATTTAGTGTTCACGGTTTAGGGTTTAGGGTTTAGGGTTTATGGTTACGGTTTACGAATTACGGTTTAGGGTTTAGGTTTTGGGATTTATTGTCTAGTGTTATGGTTTAGGGTTTGGGGTTTATGATTTTGGGTTTAGGGTTTACGGGTTTAGGATTTAGGGCTTAGGGTTTAGGGTTTAGTGTATAGGGTTTAGGGTTAAGGTTTTAGGGTTTAGGGATTAGGTTTTTGGGTTTATGATTTAAGTTTTAGAGTTTAAGGTTTAGCATTTAGGGTATAGTGTTTAGGGCTTAAGGCTTATGGCTTAGGGTTTTTCGTTTAGGGTTTAGGGTTTAGGGTTTAGGGTTTAGGGTTTAGAGTTTAGGGTTAGGGCATAGGGTATAGGGTATAGGGTTTAGGGTTTAGGGTTTGGGGTTTAGGGTTTTAGGGTTTAGTGTTTAGGGTTTAGGGTTTGGGGTTTAGGTTTTAGGATTTAGCGTTTGTGGTTTAGGGTTTAGGGTTAGGGCTTAGGTCTTAGGATTTAGGGTTTATGGTTTTGGGTTTAGGGTTTAGGGTTTAGGGTGTAAGGTTTTGGGTTCAGCGTTTAGGGTTTAGCCTTTTAGGTTTAGCGTTTAGGGTTTTGGGTTTAGGGCTTAGGGTTTAGGGTTTATGGTTTAGGTTTTACGGTTTAGGGTTTCGTCTTAGGGTTTAGGGGTTTAGGATAGAGGGTCTAGGGTTTAGGCTTTAGGCTTTAGAGTTTAGGGTTACGGCATAGGGTATAGGGTTTAGGGTTTAGGGTTTAGTGTTTAGGGATTAGGGTTTAGGGTTTAGGTTTTACGGTTTAGGGTTTAGGGTTTAGGTTTTAGGATTTAGCATTTAGGGTTTAGGGTTTAGGGTTAGGATTTAGGTCTTAGAATTTAGGGTTTATTGTTTTGGGTTTAGGGTTTACTGTTTTGGGTTTAGGGTCTAGGGTTTCGGGTTTAGCGTTTAGCGTTTAGGGTTTTGGGTTTAGGGTTTTTGGGTTTAGGGTTTTGTGTTTATTGTTTAGGGTTTAGGGTTTAGGTTTTAGGCTTTGGTGTTTAGGGTTTTGGTTTGACGGTTTAGGTTTTGGGACTAGGGTTTAGTGTTTAGGGTTTAGGGTTTCTGGATTAAGGTTTAGGGTTTAGGGTTTAGTGCTTAGGGTTTAGGTTTTAGGGGATTTTGATTTAGCGTTTAGGGTTTAAGGTTTAGGGTTAAGGCTTTTGGGGTTAGGGTTTAGGGTTTAGGATTTAGGGATAGGGTCTAGGGTTTAGGGTCTAGGGTTCAAGGTCTACGGTCTAAGGTCTAGGGTTTAGGGTTTATGGTTTAGGGTTTAGGATTTAAGGTATAGGGTAAGGGTTTAGGTCGTAGGGTTTCGGGTTTAGGGCTTTAGGCTTAGGGTTTTGGGTTTTGGGTTTAGGGTTTAGGGTTTTAGGTTAGAGTTTGTGGTTTAGGATTTAGGGTTTAGGGTTTTGGGTTTAGGGTTTATGGTTAGAAATTAGGGTTTAGGGTTTAGGGTTTAGGGTATAGGGTTTAGTGTTTAGTGTTTAGGATTTAGGGTTTAGGGCTTAGGGGTTAGGGTCTATGGTTTAGGGGTTAGGGTTTAAGGTCTAGGGTGTATGGTTTATGGTTCAGGGTTTAGGGCTTAGGGTTTATGGTTTAGGGTTTAGGCTTTACCGTTCAGGGTTTAGGGTAAGGTTTTAGGGTTTAGGTTTTAGGGTTTAGGGTTTAGGGTTTAGGGTTTAGGGTCTATGGTTTAGTGTTTAGGGTTTAGGGTTTAGGGCTTAGGCTTTTGGTTTTTGGGTATAGGGTTTTGTGTTCAGGGTTTTGAGTTTAGGGTTTTGGGTTTTGGGTTTAGCGTTTGGGGTTTAGGATTTAGGGTTTATGGTTTAGGGTTTAGGGTAAGGCTTTAAGGTTTATGGTTTAGGTTTTAGGGTTTAATGCATATGATTTAGGGTTTAGGATATAGGGTTTAGGGTTTAGGGTTCAGAGTTTAGCGTTTGGGGTTTTGTGTTTTTGGTTTTGCACTTAGGGTTTAGGATATAGGGTTAGTGTTTAGGGTTCGGGGTTTAGAGTTAATGGTTTACTGCATAGGGTTTAGGGTTTAGGGTTTAAGGTTTAGCGTTTCGGGTTTATGGCTTATGGTTTAGGGTTTAAGGTATAGGACTTAGGTTTAGTGTTTAGGGTTTATTATATTTAGTTTGGGAAAGGGTTTAGGGTTCAAGGTTTAGGGTTTTGGTTTTGGGATTACAGTTTAGGGATTTTTCGGGCTTAGGGCTTAGGGTTTAGGGGTTAGTGTTTAGGGTTTAGGATTTAGGGCTTATGGTTTAGAGTTTTGTGATCGGGTATTAGGGGTTTAGGATATACTGTCTAGGGTTTAGGGTTTAGGGTTCAAGGTCTACGGTCTAGGGTTTAGGGTTTAGGGTTTAGGGTTTAGGATTTAAGGTATAGGGTAAGGGTATAGGTCGTACGGTTTCGGGTTTAGGATTTTAGGTTTAGGGTTTAGTTTATAGGGTTTAGGGTTTAGGGTTTATAGTTAGGGTTTAGCGTTCAAGGTTTTGGGTTTAGGGTTTTCGGTTTAGGGTTTTTTGTTTTGGGGTTTAGGATTTAGGGTTTAGGGTTGAGGGTTTTTGATTAAGGGTTTAGGGTTTAGCGTTTAGGGTTTAGAGTTTAGGGTTTTGGGTTTTGGGTTTTGGGTTTTGGGTTTTGGGATTAGGGTTTAAGGATTTTTCGGGCTTAGGGCTTAGGGTTTAGCGGTCAGGGTTTAGGGTTTAGGGTTTAGGGCTTATGGTTTAGGGTTTTGTGTTAGGGTTTTTAGGGTTTTGGGTATAGGGTCTAGGGTTTAGGGTCTAGGGTTCAAGGTCTACGGTCTAAGGTCTAGGGTTTAGGGTTTATGGTTTAGGGTTTAGGATTTAAGGTATAGGGTAAGGGTTTAGGTCGTAGGGTTTCGGGTTTAGGGCTTTAGGCTTAGGGTTTTGGGTTTTGGGTTTAGGGTTTAGGGTTTTAGGTTAGAGTTTGTGGTTTAGGATTTAGGGTTTAGGGTTTTGGGTTTAGGGTTTATGGTTAGAAATTAGGGTTTAGGGTTTAGGGTTTAGGGTATAGGGTTTAGTGTTTAGTGTTTAGGATTTAGGGTTTAGGGCTTAGGGGTTAGGGTCTACGGTTTAGGGGTTAGGGTTTAAGGTCTAGGGTGTAGGGTTTATGGTTCAGGGTTTAGGGCTTAGGGTTTATGGTTTAGGGTTTAGGCTTTACCGTTCAGGGTTTAGGGTAAGGTTTTAGGGTTTAGGTTTTAGGGTTTAGGGTTTAGGGTTTAGGGTTTAGGGTTTAGGGTCTATGGTTTAGTGTTTAGGGTTTAGGGTTTAGGGCTTAGGCTTTTGGTTTTTGGGTATAGGGTTTTGTGTTCAGGGTTTTGAGTTTAGGGTTTTGGGTTTTGGGTTTAGCGTTTGGGGTTTAGGATTTAGGGTTTATGGTTTAGGGTTTAGGGTAAGGCTTTAAGGTTTATGGTTTAGGTTTTAGGGTTTAATGCATATGATTTAGGGTTTAGGATATAGGGTTTAGGGTTTAGGGTTCAGAGTTTAGCGTTTGGGGTTTTGTGTTTTTGGTTTTGCACTTAGGGTTTAGGATATAGGGTTAGTGTTTAGGGTTCGGGGTTTAGAGTTAATGGTTTACTGCATAGGGTTTAGGGTTTAGGGTTTAAGGTTTAGCGTTTCGGGTTTATGGCTTATGGTTTAGGGTTTAAGGTATAGGACTTAGGTTTAGTGTTTAGGGTTTATTATATTTAGTTTGGGAAAGGGTTTAGGGTTCAAGGTTTAGGGTTTTGGTTTTGGGATTACGGTTTAGGGATTTTTCGGGCTTAGGGCTTAGGGTTTAGGGGTTAGTGTTTAGGGTTTAGGATTTAGGGCTTATGGTTTAGAGTTTTGTGATCGGGTATTAGGGGTTTAGGATATACTGTCTAGGGTTTAGGGTTTAGGGTTCAAGGTCTACGGTCTAGGGTTTAGGGTTTAGGGTTTAGGGTTTAGGATTTAAGGTATAGGGTAAGGGTATAGGTCGTACGGTTTCGGGTTTAGGATTTTAGGTTTAGGGTTTAGTTTATAGGGTTTAGGGTTTAGGGTTTATAGTTAGGGTTTAGCGTTCAAGGTTTTGGGATTAGGGTTTTCGGTTTAGGGTTTTTTGTTTTGGGGTTTAGGATTTAGGGTTTAGGGTTGAGGGTTTTTGATTGAGGGTTTAGGGTTTAGCGTTTAGGGTTTAGAGTTTAGGGTTTTGGGTTTTGGGTTTTGGGTTTTGGGTTTGGGATTAGGGTTTAAGGATTTTTCGGGCTTAGGGCTTAGGGTTTAGCGGTCAGGGTTTAGGGTTTAAGGTTTAGGGCTTATGGTTTAGGGTTTTGTGTTAGGGTTTTTAGGGTTTTGGGTATAGGGTCTAGGGTTTAGGGTCTAGGGTTCAAGGTCTACGGTCTAAGGTCTAGGGTTTAGGGTTTATGGTTTAGGGTTTAGGATTTAAGGTATAGGGTAAGGGTTTAGGTCGTAGGGTTTCGGGTTTAGGGCTTTAGGCTTAGGGTTTTGGGTTTTGGGTTTAGGGTTTAGGGTTTTAGGTTAGAGTTTGTGGTTTAGGATTTAGGGTTTAGGGTTTTGGGTTTAGGGTTTATGGTTAGAAATTAGGGTTTAGGGTTTAGGGTTTAGGGTATAGGGTTTAGTGTTTAGTGTTTAGGATTTAGGGTTTAGGGCTTAGGGGTTAGGGTCTATGGTTTAGGGGTTAGGGTTTAAGGTCTAGGGTGCAGGGTTTATGGTTCAGGGTTTAGGGCTTAGGGTTTATGGTTTAGGGTTTAGGGTTTAGGCTTTACCGTTCAGGGTTTAGGGTAAGGTTTTAGGGTTTAGGTTTTAGGGTTTAGGGTTTAGGGTTTAGGGTTTAGGGTTTAGGGTCTATGGTTTAGTGTTTAGGGTTTAGGGTTTAGGGCTTAGGCTTTTGGTTTTTGGGTATAGGGTTTTGTGTTCAGGGTTTTGAGTTTAGGGTTTTGGGTTTTGGGTTTAGCGTTTGGGGTTTAGGATTTAGGGTTTATGGTTTAGGGTTTAGGGTAAGGCTTTAAGGTTTATGGTTTAGGTTTTAGGGTTTAATGCATATGATTTAGGGTTTAGGATATAGGGTTTAGGGTTTAGGGTTCAGAGTTTAGCGTTTGGGGTTTTGTGTTTTTGGTTTTGCACTTAGGGTTTAGGATATAGGGTTAGTGTTTAGGGTTCGGGGTTTAGAGTTAATGGTTTACTGCATAGGGTTTAGGGTTTAGGGTTTAAGGTTTAGCGTTTCGGGTTTATGGCTTATGGTTTAGGGTTTAAGGTATAGGACTTAGGTTTAGTGTTTAGGGTTTATTATATTTAGTTTGGGAAAGGGTTTAGGGTTCAAGGTTTAGGGTTTTGGTTTTGGGATTACGGTTTAGGGATTTTTCGGGCTTAGGGCTTAGGGTTTAGGGGTTAGTGTTTAGGGTTTAGGATTTAGGGCTTATGGTTTAGAGTTTTGTGATCGGGTATTAGGGGTTTAGGATATACTGTCTAGGGTTTAGGGTTTAGGGTTCAAGGTCTACGGTCTAGGGTTTAGGGTTTAGGGTTTAGGGTTTAGGATTTAAGGTATAGGGTAAGGGTATAGGTCGTACGGTTTCGGGTTTAGGATTTTAGGTTTAGGGTTTAGTTTATAGGGTTTAGGGTTGAGGGTTTATAGTTAGGGTTTAGCGTTCAAGGTTTTGGGTTTAGGGTTTTCGGTTTAGGGTTTTTTGTTTTGGGGTTTAGGATTTAGGGTTTAGGGTTGAGGGTTTTTGATTGAGGGTTTAGGGTTTAGCGTTTAGGGTTTAGAGTTTAGGGTTTTGGGTTTTGGGTTTTGGGTTTGGGATTAGGGTTTAAGGATTTTTCGGGCTTAGGGCTTAGGGTTTAGCGGTCAGGGTTTAGGGTTTAGGGTTTAGGGCTTATGGTTTAGGGTTTTGTGTTAGGGTTTTTAGGGTTTTGGGTATAGGGTCTAGGGTTTAGGGTCTAGGGTTCAAGGTCTACGGTCTAAGGTCTAGGGTTTAGGGTTTATGGTTTAGGGTTTAGGATTTAAGGTATAGGGTAAGGGTTTAGGTCGTAGGTTTTCGGGTTTAGGGCTTTAGGCTTAGGGTTTTGGGTTTTGGGTTTAGGGTTTAGGGTTTTAGGTTAGAGTTTGTGGTTTAGGATTTAGGGTTTAGGGTTTTGGGTTTAGGGTTTATGGTTAGAAATTAGGGTTTAGGGTTTAGGGTTTAGGGTATAGGGTTTAGTGTTTAGTGTTTAGGATTTAGGGTTTAGGGCTTAGGGGTTAGGGTCTACGGTTTAGGGGTTAGGGTTTAAGGTCTAGGGTGTAGGGTTTATGGTTCAGGGTTTAGGGCTTAGGGTTTATGGTTTAGGGTTTAGGCTTTACCGTTCAGGGTTTAGGGTAAGGTTTTAGGGTTTAGGTTTTAGGGTTTAGGGTTTAGGGTTTAGGGTTTAGGGTTTAGGGTCTATGGTTTAGTGTTTAGGGTTTAGGGTTTAGGGCTTAGGCTTTTGGTTTTTGGGTATAGGGTTTTGTGTTCAGGGTTTTGAGTTTAGGGTTTTGGGTTTTGGGATTAGCGTTTGGGGTTTAGGATTTAGGGTTTATGGTTTAGGGTTTAGGGTAAGGCTTTAAGGTTTATGGTTTAGGTTTTAGGGTTTAATGCATATGATTTAGGGTTTAGGATATAGGGTTTAGGGTTTAGGGTTCAGAGTTTAGCGTTTGGGGTTTTGTGTTTTTGGTTTTGCACTTAGGGTTTAGGATATAGGGTTAGTGTTTAGGGTTCGGGGTTTAGAGTTAATGGTTTACTGCATAGGGTTTAGGGTTTAGGGTTTAAGGTTTAGCGTTTCGGGTTTATGGCTTATGGTTTAGGGTTTAAGGTATAGGACTTAGGTTTAGTGTTTAGGGTTTATTATATTTAGTTTGGGAAAGGGTTTAGGGTTCAAGGTTTAGGGTTTTGGTTTTGGGATTACGGTTTAGGGATTTTTCGGGCTTAGGGCTTAGGGTTTAGGGGTTAGTGTTTAGGGTTTAGGATTCAGGGCTTATGGTTTAGAGTTTTGTGATCGGGTATTAGGGGTTTAGGATATACTGTCTAGGGTTTAGGGTTTAGGGTTCAAGGTCTACGGTCTAGGGTTTAGGGTTTAGGGTTTAGGGTTTAGGATTTAAGGTATAGGGTAAGGGTATAGGTCGTACGGTTTCGGGTTTAGGATTTTAGGTTTAGGGTTTAGTTTATAGGGTTTAGGGTTTAGGGTTTATAGTTAGGGTTTAGCGTTCAAGGTTTTGGGTTTAGGGTTTTCGGTTTAGGGTTTTTTGTTTTGGGGTTTAGGATTTAGGGTTTAGGGTTGAGGGTTTTTGATTGAGGGTTTAGGGTTTAGCGTTTAGGGTTTAGAGTTTAGGGTTTTGGGTTTTGGGTTTTGGGTTTTGGGTTTGGGATTAGGGTTTAAGGATTTTTCGGGCTTAGGGCTTAGGGTTTAGCGGTCAGAGTTTAGGGTTTAGGGTTTAGGGCTTATGGTTTAGGGTTTTGTGTTAGGGTTTTTAGGGTTTTGGGTATAGGGTCTAGGGTTTAGGGTCTAGGGTTCAAGGTCTACGGTTTAGGGTTTATGGTTTAGGGTTTAGGATTTAAGGTATAGGGTAAGGGTTTAGGTCGTAGGGTTTCGGGTTTAGGGCTTTAGGCTTAGGGTTTTGGGTTTTGGGTTTAGGGTTTAGGGTTTTAGGTTAGAGTTTGTGGTTTAGGATTTAGGGTTTAGGGTTTTGGGTTTAGGGTTTATGGTTAGAAATTAGGGTTTAGGGTTTAGGGTTTAGGGTATAGGGTTAGTGTTTAGTGTTTAGGATTTAGGGTTTAGGGCTTAGGGGTTAGGGTCTATGGTTTAGGGGTTAGGGTTTAAGGTCTAGGGTGTAGGGTTTATGGTTCAGGGTTTAGGGCTTAGGGTTTATGGTTTAGGGTTTAGGCTTTACCGTTCAGGGTTTAGGGTAAGGTTTTAGGGTTTAGGGTTTTGGGTTTAGGGTTTAGGGTTTAGGGTCTATGGTTTAGTGTTTAGGGTTTAGGGTTTAGGGCTTAGGCTTTTGGTTTTTGGGTATAGGGTTTTGTGTTCAGGGTTTTGAGTTTAGGGTTTTGGGTTTTGGGTTTAGCGTTTGGGGTTGAGGATTTAGGGTTTATGGTTTAGGGTTTAGGGTAAGGCTTTAAGGTTTATGGTTTAGGTTTTAGGGTTTAATGCATATGATTTAGGGTTTAGGATATAGGGTTTAGGGTTTAGGGTTCAGAGTTTAGCGTTTGGGGTTTTGTGTTTTTGGTTTTGCACTTAGGGTTTAGGATATAGGGTTAGTGTTTAGGGTTCGGGGTTTAGAGTTAATGGTTTACTGCATAGGGTTTAGGGTTTAGGGTTTAAGGTTTAGCGTTTCGGGTTTATGGCTTATGGTTTAGGGTTTAAGGTATAGGACTTAGGTTTAGTGTTTAGGGTTTATTATATTTAGTTTGGGAAAGGGTTTAGGGTTCAAGGTTTAGGGTTTTGGTTTTGGGATTACGATTTAGGGATTTTTCGGGCTTAGGGCTTAGGGTTTAGGGGTTAGTGTTTAGGGTTTAGGATTTAGGGCTTATGGTTTAGAGTTTTGTGATCGGGTATTAGGGGTTTAGGATATACTGTCTAGGGTTTAGGGTTTAGGGTTCAAGGTCTACGGTCTAGGGTTTAGGGTTTAGGGTTTAGGGTTTAGGATTTAAGGTATAGGGTAAGGGTATAGGTCGTACGGTTTCGGGTTTAGGATTTTAGGTTTAGGGTTTAGTTTATAGGGTTTAGGGTTTAGGGTTTATAGTTAGGGTTTAGCGTTCAAGGTTTTGGGTTTAGGGTTTTCGGTTTAGGGTTTTTTGTTTTGGGGTTTAGGATTTAGGGTTTAGGGTTGAGGGTTTTTGATTGAGGGTTTAGGGTTTAGCGTTTAGGGTTTAGAGTTTAGGGTTTTGGGTTTTGGGTTTTGGGTTTTGGGTTTGGGATTAGGGTTTAAGGATTTTTCGGGCTTAGGGCTTAGGGTTTAGCGGTCAGGGTTTAGGGTTTAGGGTTTAGGGCTTATGGTTTAGGGTTTTGTGTTAGGGTTTTTAGGGTTTTGGGTATAGGGTCTAGGGTTTAGGGTCTAGGGTTCAAGGTCTACGGTCTAAGGTCTAGGGTTTAGGGTTTATGGTTTAGGGTTTAGGATTTAAGGTATAGGGTAAGGGTTTAGGTCGTAGGGTTTCGGATTTAGGGCTTTAGGCTTAGGGTTTTGGGTTTTGGGTTTAGGGTTTAGGGTTTTAGGTTAGAGTTTGTGGTTTAGGATTTAGGGTTTAGGGTTTTGGGTTTAGGGTTTATGGTTAGAAATTAGGGTTTAGGGTTTAGGGTTTAGGGTATAGGGTTTAGTGTTTAGTGTTTAGGATTTAGGGTTTAGGGCTTAGGGGTTAGGGTCTATGGTTTAGGGGTTAGGGTTTAAGGTCTAGGGTGTAGGGTTTATGGTTCAGGGTTTAGGGCTTAGGGTTTATGGTTTAGGGTTTAGGGTTTAGGCTTTACCGTTCAGGGTTTAGGGTAAGGTTTTAGGGTTTAGGTTTAGGGTTTAGGGTTTAGGGTTTAGGGTTTAGGGTTTAGGGTTTAGGGTTTAGGGTCTATGGTTTAGTGTTTAGGGTTTAGGGTTTAGGGCTTAGGCTTTTGGTTTTTGGGTATAGGGTTTTGTGTTCAGGGTTTTGAGTTTAGGGTTTTGGGTTTTGGGTTTAGCGTTTGGGGTTTAGGATTTAGGGTTTATGGTTTAGGGTTTAGGGTAAGGCTTTAAGGTTTATGGTTTAGGTTTTAGGGTTTAATGCATATGATTTAGGGTTTAGGATATAGGGTTTAGGGTTTAGGGTTCAGAGTTTAGCGTTTGGGGTTTTGTGTTTTTGGTTTTGCACTTAGGGTTTAGGATATAGGGTTAGTGTTTAGGGTTCGGGGTTTAGAGTTAATGGTTTACTGCATAGGGTTTAGGGTTTAGGGTTTAAGGTTTAGCGTTTCGGGTTTATGGCTTATGGTTTAGGGTTTAAGGTATAGGACTTAGGTTTAGTGTTTAGGGTTTATTATATTTAGTTTGGGAAAGGGTTTAGGGTTCAAGGTTTAGGGTTTTGGTTTTGGGATTACGGTTTAGGGATTTTTCGGGCTTAGGGCTTAGGGTTTAGGGGTTAGTGTTTAGGGTTTAGGATTTAGGGCTTATGGTTTAGAGTTTTGTGATCGGGTATTAGGGGTTTAGGATATACTGTCTAGGGTTTAGGGTTTAGGGTTCAAGGTCTACGGTCTAGGGTTTAGGGTTTAGGGTTTAGGGTTTAGGATTTAAGGTATAGGGTAAGGGTATAGGTCGTACGGTTTCGGGTTTAGGATTTTAGGTTTAGGGTTTAGTTTATAGGGTTTAGGGTTTAGGGTTTATAGTTAGGGTTTAGCGTTCAAGGTTTTGGGTTTAGGGTTTTCGGTTTAGGGTTTTTTGTTTTGGGGTTTAGGATTTAGGGTTTAGGGTTGAGGGTTTTTGATTGAGGGTTTAGGGTTTAGCGTTTAGGGTTTAGAGTTTAGGGTTTTGGGTTTTGGGTTTTGGGTTTTGGGTTTTGGATTAGGGTTTAAGGATTTTTCGGGCTTAGGGCTTAGGGTTTAGCGGTCAGGGTTTAGGGTTTAGGGTTTAGGGCTTATGGTTTAGGGTTTTGTGTTAGGGTTTTTAGGGTTTTGGGTATAGGGTCTAGGGTTTAGGGTCTAGGGTTCAAGGTCTACGGTCTAAGGTCTAGGGTTTAGGGTTTATGGTTTAGGGTTTAGGATTTAAGGTATAGGGTAAGGGTTTAGGTCGTAGGGTTTCGGGTTTAGGGCTTTAGGCTTAGGGTTTTGGGTTTTGGGTTTAGGGTTTAGGGTTTTAGGTTAGAGTTTGTGGTTTAGGATTTAGGGTTTAGGGTTTTGGGTTTTGGGTTTATGGTTAGAAATTAGGGTTTAGGGTTTAGGGTTTAGGGTATAGGGTTTAGTGTTTAGTGTTTAGGATTTAGGGTTTAGGGCTTAGGGGTTAGGGTCTATGGTTTAGGGGTTAGGGTTTAAGGTCTAGGGTGCAGGGTTTATGGTTCAGGGTTTAGGGCTTAGGGTTTATGGTTTAGGGTTTAGGGTTTAGGCTTTACCGTTCAGGGTTTAGGGTAAGGTTTTAGGGTTTAGGTTTTAGGGTTTAGGGTTTAGGGTTTAGGGTTTAGGGTTTAGGGTCTATGGTTTAGTGTTTAGGGTTTAGGGTTTAGGGCTTAGGCTTTTGGTTTTTGGGTATAGGGTTTTGTGTTCAGGGTTTTGAGTTTAGGGTTTTGGGTTTTGGGATTAGCGTTTGGGGTTTAGGATTTAGGGTTTATGGTTTAGGGTTTAGGGTAAGGCTTTAAGGTTTATGGTTTAGGTTTTAGGGTTTAATGCATATGATTTAGGGTTTAGGATATAGGGTTTAGGGTTTAGGGTTCAGAGTTTAGCGTTTGGGGTTTTTTGTTTTTGGTTTTGCACTTAGGGTTTAGGATATAGGGTTAGTGTTTAGGGTTCGGGGTTTAGAGTTAATGGTTTACTGCATAGGGTTTAGGGTTTAGGGTTTAAGGTTTAGCGTTTCGGGTTTATGGCTTATGGTTTAGGGTTTAAGGTATAGGACTTAGGTTTAGTGTTTAGGGTTTATTATATTTAGTTTGGGAAAGGGTTTAGGGTTCAAGGTTTAGGGTTTTGGTTTTGGGATTACGGTTTAGGGATTTTTCGGGCTTAGGGCTTAGGGTTTAGGGGTTAGTGTTTAGGGTTTAGGATTTAGGGCTTATGGTTTAGAGTTTTGTGATCGGGTATTAGGGGTTTAGGATATACTGTCTAGGGTTTAGGGTTTAGGGTTCAAGGTCTACGGTCTAGGGTTTAGGGTTTAGGGTTTAGGATTTAAGGTATAGGGTAAGGGTATAGGTCGTACGGTTTCGGGTTTAGGATTTTAGGTTTAGGGTTTAGTTTATAGGGTTTAGGGTTTAGGGTTTATAGTTAGGGTTTAGCGTTCAAGGTTTTGGGTTTAGGGTTTTCGGTTTAGGGTTTTTTGTTTTGGGGTTTAGGATTTAGGGTTTAGGGTTGAGGGTTTTTGATTGAGGGTTTAGGGTTTAGCGTTTAGGGTTTAGAGTTTAGGGTTTTGGGTTTTGGGTTTTGGGTTTGGGATTAGGGTTTAAGGATTTTTCGGGCTTAGGGCTTAGGGTTTAGCGGTGAGGGTTTAGGGTTTAGGGTTTAGGGCTTATGGTTTAGGGTTTTGTGTTAGGGTTTTTAGGGTTTTGGGTATAGGGTCTAGGGTTTAGGGTCTAGGGTTCAAGGTCTACGGTCTAAGGTCTAGGGTTTAGGGTTTATGGTTTAGGGTTTAGGATTTAAGGTATAGGGTAAGGGTTTAGGTCGTAGGGTTTCGGGTTTAGGGCTTTAGGCTTAGGGTTTGGGTTTTGGGTTTAGGGTTTGGGGTTTTAGGTTAGAGTTTGTGGTTTAGGATTTAGGGTTTAGGGTTTTGGGTTTAGGGTTTATGGTTAGAAATTAGGGTTTAGGGTTTAGGGTTTAGGGTATAGGGTTTAGTGTTTAGTGTTTAGGATTTAGGGTTTAGGGCTTAGGGGTTAGGGTCTATGGTTTAGGGGTTAGGGTTTAAGGTCTAGGGTGTAGGGTTTATGGTTCAGGGTTTAGGGCTTAGGGTTTATGGTTTAGGGTTTAGGGTTTAGGCTTTACCGTTCAGGGTTTAGGGTAAGGTTTTAGGGTTTAGGTTTTAGGGTTTAGGGTTTAGGGTTTAGGGTTTAGGGTTTAGGGTCTATGGTTTAGTGTTTAGGGTTTAGGGTTTAGGGCTTAGGCTTTTGGTTTTTGGGTATAGGGTTTTGTGTTCAGGGTTTTGAGTTTAGGGTTTTGGGTTTTGGGTTTAGCGTTTGGGGTTTAGGATTTAGGGTTTATGGTTTAGGGTTTAGGGTAAGGCTTTAAGGTTTATGGTTTAGGTTTTAGGGTTTAATGCATATGATTTAGGGTTTAGGATATAGGGTTTAGGGTTTAGGGTTCAGAGTTTAGCGTTTGGGGTTTTGTGTTTTTGGTTTTGCACTTAGGGTTTAGGATATAGGGTTAGTGTTTAGGGTTCGGGGTTTAGAGTTAATGGTTTACTGCATAGGGTTTAGGGTTTAGGGTTTAAGGTTTAGCGTTTCGGGTTTATGGCTTATGGTTTAGGGTTTAAGGTATAGGACTTAGGTTTAGTGTTTAGGGTTTATTATATTTAGTTTGGGAAAGGGTTTAGGGTTCAAGGTTTAGGGTTTAGGGTTTAGTGCATAGGTTTTAGAGTTTAGGGTTTAGGGTTTCGGGTTTATGGCTTATGGGATGGGGTTTAAGGTTTAGGGCTTAGCGAGTAGGGTTTAGGATTTTGGGTATAGGGTTTTGGGTTCAGGGTTTTGGGTTTAGGGTTTTGGGTTTTGGGTTTTGGGTTTAGGGTTTAGGGTTTTGAATTTAGGGTTCAGGGTTTAGGGTTTTGGGTATGGCTTTAGGGTTCAGGGTTTAAGGTTTAGGGTTTAGTGCATAGGGTTTAGGGCTTAGGGTTTTGGATTAGAGTTTCAAAGTTTAGGGTTTAGGGTTTAGGGTTTAGGGTTTAGGGTTTATGGTTTATGGTTTAGGGTTTAAAGGTTTAGGGCTTAGGGTTTAGGGTTTAGGGTTTAGGGTTTAGGGTTTATGGTTTAGGGTTTTGGGTTTTGGGTATAGGGTTTTGGGTTTTGGGTTTAGCGTTTAGGGTTTAGGATTTAGGGTTTAGGGTTTAGGGTTTAAGGTAAGGCTTTAGGGTTCATGGTTTAGGGTTTAGGGTTTAATGCATAGGGTTTAGGGTTTAGGGTGTAGGATTAGAGTTTATGGTTTAGGGTTTCGGGTTTATGGTTTATGGTTTAAAGGTTTAGGGCTTAGGGTTTAGGGTTTAGGGTTTAGGGTTTAGGGTGTAGAGTTTAGTCTTAGGGTTTACGGTTCAGGGCTTAGGGTTAGGGTTTAGGGTTTAGGGTATATGGTTTTGTGTTTAAGGTTTAGGGCTTAGGGTTTAAGGTTTAGGGTTTACGGTTTTGGGTTTAGGGTTTAGTGTTTAGGGTTTAGGGTTTAGGGTTTAGCATTTAGGGTTTTGGATTTAGGGTTTAAGGATTAGGGTTTAGGGTTTAGGGTAAGGGCTTAGTTTTTTGGGTTTATGGTTTAGGGTTTAGGATTTAGGGTTTAGGGTTTAGTGTTAGGCTTTAGGGTTTAGGGTTTAGGGTTTAGGGTTTAGGGTTTAGGGTTTAGGGTTTAGTGTTTAGGGTTTAGGGCTTAGGTTTTAGGGTTTAGGGTATAGAGTTTTGGGTTTAGGTTTTAATGTTAGGGTTTAGGGTTTAGGTTTTACGCTTTTCGGTTTACGGTTTAGTCTTATGGTTTTTGTTTTCGGTTTAGGGTTTAGGGTTTAGGGTTAGAGTTTTGGGTTTTAGGTTTCACGTTTGTGGTTTATGGTTTAGGGTTTAAGGTTTAGGGCTTAGGGTTTAGGGTTTAGGGTTTAGGGTTTAAGGTTTAGGGTTTTAAGGTTTAGGCTTAGGGTTTAGGGTTTAGGCTTTATGGTTAGGGTTTAGGGTTTAGGTTTTATGGTTAGGGTTTAGGGTTTAGGGTTTAGGGTTAGAGGTTTAGGGTTTAGGGATTAGGGTTTAGGTTTTAGGGTTTAGGGTTTGGGAATAGGGTTTAGGCTTTAGGCTTTAGTGTTTAGGGTAAGGGTTTAGTGTTTAAGGTTTAGTGTATAGGATTTAGGGTTTAGGGTTTTGGGTTTAGGGTTTAGTGTTTAGGGTTTAGGGTTTAGGGTTTAGCATTTAGGATCTAGGGTTTAGTGTTTTGGGTTTTGGGTTTACGATTTTGAGTTGGGCGTTTGGCGTTTAGGGTTTAGTGTTTTGGGTTTAGAAGTTAGGGTTTAAGGTTTAGGGTAAAGGTTTAGGTTTCAAGGTTTTGGGTTTTACGTTTAGTGCGTAGGGTTTAGGGTTTAAGGTTTAGGGTTAGAGCTTAGGGTTTAGGGTTTCAAGTTTATGGTTTATGGTTTAGGGTTTAAGGTTTAGGGCTTAGTGTTTAGGGTTAAGGGTTTGGGGATGAGGGTTTAGGGTTTAGGCTTAGGGTTTTCGGTTTAGGGTTTATGGTTTAGTGTTTAAAGTTTAGGGTTTAGTTTTTAAGGTTTAGGGTTTACGGTTTAGGGTTATGGGTTCAGCGTTTAGGGTTTAGGGTTGAGGGCTTTGGGTTCAGGGTTTAGCATTTAGAGTTTTGGATTTAGGGTTTAGGGATTTAGGTTTAGGGTTTAGGGTAAGCGTTTTGTGTTTAGGGTTTAGGGTTTACGGTTTAGGTTCTAAGGTTTAGGGTTTAGGGTTTTAGTTTTCAGGTTTAGGGTTAGGGAATAGGGTTTAGGGTTTAGGGTTTAGGGTTTGCAATCTGGGGTTTAGGGTAAAGGTTTTAGGGTTTAGGATTTCAGCTTTAGTGTTTAGGGTTTAGGGTTAGAGTTTAGGGTTTAGCATTTAGGTTTTATGGTTTAGGGTTTAGGGTTTTAGGGTTTAGGGTTTAGGGTTTAGGGTTTAGGGTTTAGGGTTTAGGGTTTATGGTTAAGGATTAGGGTTTAGGGTTTAGTGTTTAGGGTTAATGGTTTAGGCTTAGGGTTTAGGGTTTAGGGTTTAAGGTTTGGGGTTTAGGGTTTTGTGTTAGGGTTTAGGGTTTAGGGTTTAGGGTTTAGGGTTTAGGGGTTTAAGATTTAGGGTTTAGCATTTGGGGTTTAGGGTTTAGGGTTAGGGTTTAGGCTTTAGGGTTTAGGGTTTAGGGT